>NC_057798.1:397146144-397324830 GCF_018294505.1 Triticum aestivum | reverse complement strand
CCACCATGGAGCGGCGTCTGCATGACATTATATTCCCACACAACGGTCTTCTCTTTTTCTCTACATGTTCAGTACGATTGTGTACAATAACTGACATGCACAATAAAAAAAGTTAGATTTTGTAAGGCCTAAGGGGTGCATGCAGAAATCAAGACTGATGGTAGCAAACGAGTGGATAGATCCAAAACTAATGACAGCAGGTAGATTATAACTTTAGTTTAAAAAGATAGACAATGGAGCATCTACTGTTTGTTGCCCACCCAACAGAACCACATAGAAGACCCCAGATGAACCAGATAGTAGACAAATACTATTCGTTGCTGCCTCGATATGAGACCCACGGGCATTTGAAAACTCAAGTTTGAACGATAAAGTAGCAGGTAATAATAACCGATGTATAATGTAAGCAAACACGAAAGACTGGGACCTCTCTTCTGGAACTGTGTAGTCCTCATGTTCATCTACTCAGTCGATGATGGTAATCCAGTTGGCGTGGCTACCAATAACGGGGAAGATGATCTGAGGCGGCAAAAGAAAGTCTGCAGGGGGAATCTCTGCTGCAATGAACGCTTCTTCGATGGTGCACCTCAGGTGGGGTGGATGACAACACGACAGGAGCAGGACATAACACATAGAGTTTTCTTTGACGCCTATCTTAAAATGAAGTAAATATGTAAGGGCTCCTTAGAATTGGAGGATTCTATAAACGCAGGGACATGAAAAACACATGAATAGGATAGGAATGCACGTGTAAAATAGAGCATTTGGAAACATACGATCTCTTTCAACCTGGGTGTTTGGTTCACATGAATTGGAAGAACACAGGAATGGAGAAACATGGTCAAATTAAAGTCAAACCACGAGAAAATGAAAAAAAATAAGAATCTTATTATGCCAGTAATGCAATTAGTTCTGTTCTTCATGCATATTAATTTGAAAGGGCGTCTAAGTGAATATTAAATTTCCTATGTTTTTTCTTTGAAAGAGACACCAAAGGAAAAAAATCCTCCAGTTTTGCTTTGCTCCACTCCTTCTAACCAAATTCACGAATAGTAGTACCATAGTAGTTCCATAGCAAAGTATCCCTGAGGGATCGACATGAATGCAGAGTAACAAAGTGATGCGACGAGTGTACAACCTCTTTGGCATAGCCTTGTGGACCTCGGCATCATTGGGTTGGACATGGAGGATGGTGATGCTGGTGTGACTGTCGGAGGCAGGGAAGAAAATCTGAGGCCTTTGGAAACAGCGCCGAGGGTACTGCTCCGCTGTGATGGACGGTTCCGACGTTGGAGCAGCTCCGATGAGGTGTACGGTGGCGAGGCTGAAGCAGGACAACATAAAACGTTAATCTGAAGTGGGACTCTAATATCATCTGCAATAGATGATATAAAATACATCACCAAAAAGTGTTAGATGTAAAACGCATCAGCCGCACCACGGACGCTCCGATAGATGCTGTAAGTACTGTTCACTCTGAACTTAACTGAAGAAACTGAACTTTACAGTTGAAACTGAATTTTACTGTCGAAACTGGTTGAACTAGTAGCAGAGCATTGCAATAGATGTTTAGGGCGTTCGAGCACTAGTAGCAGAGAAGCAGTGATCTAAATCAGCAGACACTCGAGCAGGGAACGCACTAGTAGAGAGCAAGTCATGCAGTAGCACCACGAGCGAGTGCTAAAGCAGCAACTCATGTAGCTGCCGGAGGTCGCGTAGCAGAAGCAGCATGTGCGAGAGCAAGAGCAGAGCAGCAACACGAATGAGAGCAAGAGCGGAGCAGCAGCACGACCGACAACAATAGCAGAGCAGAGCAGCAGCATGAATGAAAGCAAGAGCAGTGCAGCAGCGCGACCGATAGCAAGAACAGAGCCACAGCGCGAGCGAGAGCTGGAGAAATAGCAGCGCGAGCGAGAGCCCGAGCAGCTGCAGCTAGTGTCGGTGTAGAAGTTGCCGCCAAGGAAGCAACCACATGGGGGAGAGACGTCATGGATGAAATGGCCGGTGATGATGCCATTGATGGAGACCCGCCATGGCTGCTCGGTATCGAGCATCGGCAGCCCGTGAGATTGAATAAAAATAGAATGCAGTGGTGAGTACAGAACATCCTTGGTGGCGCCGAGTTGGCCTCGGCTTCATCGGAGCAATTGGTGAGGGTGATGCGGTTCCGGTGGGGAAGGTCAAGACGCCGCTGTGGGGATGGAGGTGGCGCGATAGACGAGGCGAATATCGGGGCAACTCCTTGGAGGTGGAGGACGGGGCGGCTGATCCGGCGGGACGACGAGATCAATGATGGATCCTCATCCGATGCGGTGGATGAGGGACGGCGAGCTGTTGCGGTGGACAATGTCGTCAGGGAAGAGTCTCCGGCTGGGCGGTGGTCGGGAGGCTGACAGAGGAGTGTGGGGTTTCGCGGGTTTTGGCGGCCTCGGTGTACGAGTGAGGGGAACGAAGGGGAAGGTAGGGGGAGCCATGGCTTAGGGACGCACTTGTCCGAAATGTAGGGTAAGTTACCAGCATACCCCCACCGGTTTTGACACCGCGACGTTGAGCCGGCATTTCCGGCTGAGGGGTAGAAGGGGGATTTTGCGAGTCTGGGCTGCGGGACCGATTTCGGATGAGGAGGGAGTTTTCACACGCGTCGAAATTTCGGGATAACAAGGCGCAGCGCAGGTTGAAGAGGCGGGAGTTTCAAAGAAGGTGAGACAAAAGATACTCAAGCTTGAAAATTTCAGGATAACAAGGTGCGGATTCCTTATTCGGAAGAACAAACTTAACATGTACAAAAAAACAATTCATAGAAGACACAAGAGAGTCATGTCCCCTTTTACTATATTGTTATAAATGCCATTGAAAAAACTACAAGAAAAATGTAAAAAAAATCGGGAGAACAAGATTACCCTATACAGTACCAAATCGATTCGCACTTCCCTCAACAACAAAAAACAAATCAATTCCCACAAAAATAAAGAGTAATGTCCCTTTTTATATGATTACAAATGCCAAGATCTCGAATTTCAATTTTCGAATCCATGTGATGTTGAATTCGAATATATCGTTAGGTGACCTCGCGGTTTATAATTGATGTAGTCATACATTTTGATCTTCGATCAATATGAACATTTTACTCCACCCTATGAACATATATATTGTCGTCTACCATATGGACTAAATTTGAATCAATTTTCCTTATTTGAATATGATTGTTGTCAAGTTATACAATCATTTAAATATTATCTTGATAACAAAAAACATGCATATAGCAGTAATCATATTTCACTATGAACTACATGTACCATACAATCTCCAATTCAAATATTTGTATCCATCTGATGTTGAATTCAAATCATAGTACATTGGTCTAGGTAGCGAGATGTTCGGGATAATCTAAACCTTGTTTTCATATGTATAATTTTTGACTGATTGGGACAAGTTTTGGTATAAGCTTCTTGCAAAACCGGAGATTCTCTCAACAAGCCTCGTGGTTCCGAGAGGGAACGTGTCACCTTTGTGTGCGAAACGATATACGTTGCCTCCCCCCTGATTTTCTTTACAGAGGCAACATAGAACTATATGAGTGCCCTTTTAAATTTTGGAATTATTCCGGGTTTGTTTGGCCCTTTTATACATTAATTGAGTTTCTGGACATTTAATGTGCATAATCCAAATTTGAACTACAAGCACATGCTCCGGTGCACCAAAGTTGGTTTCAAATCACATGTGTGTCCTTGGTTGAATTTCTAGGTCCCATGCAAGAAATGAGAATGAAATTCAAACATCTAGGTGTCGTGACTCAGCTGAGAACATCGAGAACCTTGGGTTTTAAATTCATGTAAATCCAAAACTCGCCTGGAAATCATGAAACTTGGCATGGTGTCATGTCATGGCACTAACATGTTGTGGTAAAAAATTGGGCCGATTTGGAACAAGTTTTGGTATAAGCTTCTTGCAAACTGGAGCTTCTCTCAAGAAGGCTTGTGGTTCTGAGAGGGAACGTGCCACCTTTGAGTGCGAAATGATATACGCTCCCCCCTTGAGTTTCTTTACAGAGGCAACATAGAACTACATGAGTGCCTTGTTAAATTTTGGAATTATTCCAGGTTCGTTTGGCCTTTTTATACATTAATTGAGTTTCTGGTCATTTAATGTGCATAATTCAAATTTGAACTACAAGCACATGCTCCGATGCACCAAAGTTGGTTGGAAAATCACATGTGTGTCCTCGGGTGAATTTCCAGGTCCCATGCAAGAAATGGGGATGAAATTCAAACATCTGGGCATCATGGCTCGGCCGAGAACATTGAGAAACTTGGTTTTAAAATTCTTGTAAATCCAAAACACGCCTGAAAATCATGAAACTTGGCATGGTGTCATGTCATGGTACTACCATGATGTGGTAAAACAATTGGCCGAATAGGAACAAATTTTGGTATAGGCTTCTTGCAAGCCGGAGCTTCTCTCAAGAAGGCTCGTGGTTCTGAGAGGGAACGTGTCACCTTTGTGTGCATAATTCAAATTTAAAATACAAGCACATGCTCCAGAGCACCAAAGTTTGTTGAAAGATCACATGTGTGTCCTCGGGTAAATTTCTAGGTCCCATGCAAGAAATGGGAATGAAATTCCAAATTCTGGGCATCGTGGCTCGACTGGAAACATTGAGAAACTTGGTATTTTAATTCCTGTAAATCTAAAACACGCATGAAAAACATGAAACTTGGCTTGGTGCGATGACATGGCACCAACATGCTGTGGTAATTTTGTTGTCCGATTTGCGAAGGTGCACACATTAACATCAACAAAGTAATTTTGGAACAAGTGATGTCACGTTACAATCGGAAACACATGTATTATTGAAACTGTGGGCGTTCTATTTACCATTTACGTGCCGCCACGCGTCCCCTTTTTTTATTAGCTAGGAGGCGCCATGCAGGGTAGCTATTTGAGTACGAGAGGCATGCGATCAGACCCCTACGCATGCTTATCGGGAGGAGAGCCCTTTGACCTCCATCAGTCGTCCACCTCTCTCCCAGGGTCTCCATTAATGGCACCCGAGCCTCTGTTTAATGGCGTGGCTATGTCTCACTCGACTGAGGTTAAAGAGAGGAAAAAGAAAATCTGAAAAAAATTGCATGGATCTTGATGTAAGATTCGACGAACCTATATAGCATCTACTGTGACTTATAGCAAGACTGATGAATATATGAGGACGACGACAGTGGATAATAATTGTCTTACATAATTAGGAAGATAATTAAAAAAGCCATATGCGGCTACGCCCGAAATACACAAGGGCAAAATAAGAAGGAAGACAATGATCTGGCTCACTGATCTCTACTTTCTTGATGTGTTGCTGCAGGACGTGGGAACTAGTCTCCACGGCGAGCAGCGATGAGCTCTTTTGTGTCCTCAAAACGCTACTTGAGAGCATCCACGGATTCCTCCACTAGCCTTTGGCGCTCGATGCGGAGGATGTCATTCTCGTCCATAAATTTCTTGACGATGACGCCAGTCCTGTTCAACAAGGCACTGGTCTCCTCCTGCTGGTCTGCACTTCGGACGATCTTCACCCTCAGCGGGTCGCGCTTGGCCCGGAGCCTCTCATTGCCCTCTCTTAGTTTCCGGATGACGCTGGTAGCCTTTTCAAATGAGGCTCTCATGTCGTCCTGCAACCTCGCCCAGCCGGAGATCCGATCCATCTGGCTATGGACGATCGCATGCATGCGCCTGTAAGAGTCGTTGCCTGCCCGCGAGACATTTTCCTAGGCTGCTGCGGCGCGGTAGGACATCTTTGCTGCATTCGCGGCGGGGCGAGACATCTCTGCTGCTTCTGCGGCGCGTCCGGACCAGTCTGCTACATCGACAGCGCGACAGGACCTCCGTGCTGCTTCGGCGGTGCGGCAGGACCTCTGTGCTGCTACTTCCGTGTGGCGGGACATGTCGGTTGCTTTCGCGGCAAGGCGGGACATCTCTCGTGCTTCCGCTTCCATGCTCGCCTCTCCCTGGTGGTAATCTCTCGCCTCTCCCTGGTGGTAATCTCTCGACCCAGAACTCACGCTGGCCATGGCAGACGCAAGGGAAGGATGCTGCATGACTTGTTTGTTTTTGTGGATGAGGAGTTGAGGAGGAATGTGCAGTCATCTTGGCATAGTAGTATTTATAACCGAGTACTAATATGCTCCGAAGTGGGACACCGTTTAGGTTGTGATCGGTGTGAACAGGTTTGCAATTAAATATAGCGTGGTAGTAGTAGTAATTTGGAATGTGACGAGGCACAAGCTCAAAATTTATTGATGGTTCTAGTTTCGAAGTGCGGCACTATTCCCGAATAGCGTAACATGGGCACATGTTCTCGGCCGTGGTGTAGCATATGCTATGGTAGTTCTTTTTCTATTGCAATGTACGTGCAATAACTGGCACCGTTGAATACATATCTTACGGTTATTGTGGCGTTCGACAGGAATAGCCTCGTGGCGAGCTATAGACTAGTCTTTTTTTCAGACGCATTACACCTATTTCTTAGGACTTCTCGCACGCACCATCTCTAGCTCCCTAGGTCGATGCCACCCACATACACTTGTACTCTGAGTTTAGTACGTTATACAGGAAGAGAAGAGGTGCACGGATGCACTCGTCCTCTCTCACACACGCATCTGTAGCTACGAATTGTAGTGTTCTCAACCATCCGATTGGCTCTATCATAGGTTTCATGTTGCTCCCTGGCCTTGAGATTCAGAAGTTTAAAACATGGAGGCGCGAGGTTTTGGTTAATGTGCGGGTCGCACATGGCACCAACATGACATGGGCTTCGTCTGCCTGGTGCGCAGTTGGTTGGGTTGTCCAACACAACCAGGCCCTGCTTGGTACCTGCGCCTCGACTTATGCACAGAGAAATTAGGATCGGAGGGAGTACTACTAGTAGTGGTACTACTTTGATGTGTCGCGTCAACTCGCACAAGTATGAAACACTTCGTGAACAAACAAGCATATAAGCTCCCTCCGTCCGAAAATACTTGTCATCAAAATGGATAAAAGGGGACGTATCTAGAACTAAAATACGTCTATGATGACAAGTAGTACTTCTTACGCAAAGGAACTTTATATCCAATAGACACAAAGTCCGTCCGACTGTTGGAAATTACTGATTTGATGTCGAAGTAATTGCTGCATCACCACCAAAACCCATCATCTCTTAAGCTAAAGTAGACCGAGCTAATCCCTATATTAGCATATTACTAAGATAAACAGAAGGCACTGTACAAACATTTCAGACATGAGCTTGTCAGTCTGAATGTGGAGGGACACCAGCTTAGCCCCGGCCAGCATCTTGGGCGGAACCATGAAGAAGGTCAGCTCCTGAACGGCGACGTCGCCGGGATCCTTGCTGCTTGTCACCTCCATTTCCACCTTGATGGTGTCGGTCCTGCCTTTGGGCTCCCCCAGCGGGCCGTTCGCCCACAACTTGGCCACGTAGTGCGGCAGTGGGGACGCCCCCGCTCTGATGCAGACAACCACAGCGATAGGCACGCTGATGTCGAGCACGCCGCCGACCAAGAGAAATGTGCGGCCATCCTCCTCTGCGAATAGCAAGAGCCGTGGCTCTGACAGTGGCACTTGCAGCTGGAGCACCTTGCCGTACTGGATCATGAGCACGGGCATGGGATGTGCGGTGCTGATGTGGTGGGAGAACGCCGGTGGCGGGCCTTCATAGCCGCAGACGGGCACGAGGCATTTGCAGGGCGCGAGCGGACACATGCTCTGATGATCGGCGAGCTTGTGGTAAGTGACGTAGAGCCCACAACCTTCGTGCGGGCACTCCACCCTCACCAATGAGAGGACGGCATCCACCATCGTGTTCCGCACGTCAAAGCCACCGCCGCGCTCGCACTTCTAGCACTACCCTTGGTTCCCGGGGCGCTCGACGCGGCAATCCGCGCGGGCCAGGTGCCCTCCCTTGCACTGCACAAATCAATCGAACATCACATCAATCAAGAAACCTATGCCTTGCCCGATCAGTCGAACGGACAAGGTGTATTCGAAACTTATACACTGGAGGCTCCAAGGGGCGGAGGCACAAGGGGCAGTGGAGCAAGGTGAGGTCCATCGAGACCATAGAGAGCTCCATCGTCGGGTCCTATTCCGTCTGCATGATCTCACCCTCCTCGTGCACAACCATCTCTCGCTTTAGGACCGGAGCATTACAAAGCTTTACCGTCACATATTCATACTACTTCAAGGTGCATTAAATCAACACATGCAAGTATCAAAAGAAGAGTCACAACATGCATGCATGCGTTCTAATTAATCCATCGGTAAATGCAAATTATTGAAATATATCGAGTGCAGTGCTTTGATGTGTCACGTCAACTCGTACAACAATGAGAAGTTTGATTATCCTCTCCCTCGCGGACTGAGTTCCGGTGCCTTAATTGCACCTGCCTTTAGCTGTACCTATTGGGCCCACCTGTCACACACGCAAAAGCAGGAGCACTAAGTTAATGAAGTTGCATCCCTCCCTCTCCCATGAGCATGGTGGCTGGCAGGACTAGGAGAAGCTTTCGATACACGCTCTCCCTCCCGCATGCGGTGGACATGCTGCAGTTCAATCGGTGTCAAATGGCCAGAAGCGTACTGTATTACTCCTCCACTGCATTAGTACTCCATCATTGTTCGACTTCCCGAAGAGGCAAAGAGCCAAGCGCAGCCCGGACGCTTGTGTGGCAGTTTCATGTGTAGAGTAGTCTAGGATAGCGTGTACCATGCCTGTAAGCTTAAAATCGTTGGGGTCGGCTCCATGCTTTGTGTCCGCCTTGAAGCTTTTTTTTTTGATAAAAATAATCTTGTGGCCCTACCTGTCATCTTGGTGATTGTAGTTTGCATGCTCATCTGGTCAAGACAGGAATATATATTTTAACTTGTGGTGGGTAAATGTTAAAGGTTGCAGCAAATATATTGTACACTATGGTCTTTCAGCCAAGTTTAGAGGAAAGCATGTGGGGCCAGTGCTATGATGTGTCGCGTCAACTCGTACAACGAGGAGAAGCTTGATTTTACTACTACACGCCTTCTCCCTCGCCCATGCGCACGGTGGCTTGTAGAGGAGGACATGCTTTTGCTTATAGTACTACAACAAGCTATCCCTCCCGCTCGTGGTGGGCGAACACGTAGCAGTGGATTCGATACTATAGAAGCAGTAGTAGTAACATCATTGTTCGTCTTCTCAAAGAGGCGAAGAGCCAAGCGCAACCCGAACGTGGCAGTTGCGAACCTTGGAGCATGCATATAGCCAGGCTCTTGCATGAGACAAAATTGTTATGTGAGCCCACTATTGTAGTACGTACTTGCTAGTATAGCCCTGTAAACCAGAAAAGAGTATTTGCTTTTCTAGAGAGTTCAACAAGTGAGTAGACTACACCGAGACGGAGTACATGTGGAGCAAAATGAGTGAATCTGCACCGTAAATAAATATGTAGTTCTCTCGTTTTCCTCTCCGCCTTGGTCGCGGTGCACAATATTGAGTATACTGACTAGTCTCTTTTTGACACACATTTACATTTTTTTAACACAGCACAGACGCAAGCGCTCATATAAATGTGCATACACTCACCCCTATGAACGCACACATGCACACCCTACCCCTATGACCACCTCCGAAAGACTGAGCCGACACTATCATCTTGAAATTTACGAAGTCACCATAGGCACCTCGTCGTCGACGGGAACGTCTCCTAACACGCGATATACGCGAACGGCAGTCGCCTCCATAGGTGCTTGAATGCCAAGGAGGGAGAGGGTAGCGGTTCCCAAGACATTGGACGGTCAATGATGCATCCTCAATTACATGCAGAGGGAATTAATTGGAGAAGCAGAATAGAGCCAGCATGACGTGAATGCAACAGAATTTGGACTCTCATATAAAGGCGCCCCACCACTCCAATCCATCTACTCCTAGCATCTACGCAACACTGCTCACTCCAATCCAAGACCAAGTGACCAGAAACCACAAGCACCTATGGAGGCGATGGACGCGAGCAACAGTCAGCTGTGCCAAATCACCCAAGGCACCGGCCTGTGGCCCCGCACCGCACAACATTTCCAGACGGTGCTGGCGACCGCCGGCATCGTAGCCCTCGCCAACGCCGGCTTCTCCTTTCACACGGATGACATGATGGTCAACTCCATCCGCAGGTTCACTGCCGTCAAGAAGTGCACAGACGACCTTGCCGTACTGCTCCAGCCCGCGTGCCCATGCTCCTCATTGCCTGCCACCCTCATCGGCCTCCATGGTAACGAACTCTTTCAAGCCCTGGTGGCCCTGCAGGTGCCGGAGGTCGTGATGAAGAATGTGCACCTCGAGGCCGCGCTCGCCGCCAGCGCCTCACCATGCAAGAAAGCATCGACCTGCACATCCACGTCTACAAGGAAATTGTCTACATAGGCCACTACAAGGCAAGCAAGGACAGGAAGGCGTTGGCCTTCTTCCAGCGGTTGGAATCTTTGAACACCATTATTTAGAAGCATGTCAACCTGGCCACGAAAGCCGCTGCTACTTAGCCGTCGTTCGGTGGGCCGGCACCCTGAGTCGAGGAGGTGGACGTCGCCGATGGATGCATCTCTTCTTCTTGCCTCCTGTAACCAGCACTGCATCACCTCGTGGCCTTAATGTTTTATTAATATAGTACTCCCTCCATTCCCAAATATAAGTCTTTCTAGAGATTCCAGTAAGTGACTAAATACGGAGCAAAATGAGTGAATGTACCCTCTAAAATATGTCTACATACATCCATATGTTGTATTCCATTTGAAATAGTATTTAAAAAGGCTTATATTTAGGAACGGAGGGATTATATGGCATTTTTATTCCAGTCGTAATGTTTTCACTGTGAGGTGGGGCCGCAGTTGAGCAAACCGACCATCAGCAAGTCCCCACCCCGCCCACCGTGCGTCGGTCGAGTTTAGAATTACAAGAGAGAAACGAGGGAGAAGAGCTAGCTGTAGCATGGATGCTGTTATCAGATGGGACTCGTGTTGATAGAATAGGAGTACTGAGCACTCGTACCTCTTTTTTTAGGGGGAAAATAGTCGTATGTCTAGTACCACTAGTTGGGTGCGTGCGACCTATAGCTGTCATCACTTTAGGTCTCCTTTTCGAACCGCAGCTACGCTTCACAGTACATATTTTTTCACGCATTTATCCTCCTATATGTACTCCCAGGCTATTTCCACGTGCTACCTTTCGCCGACATGTGGGACATAGAGCATCTGGGTCATAGTGCATGCATACTCGGAGCATATGCCGGGGTACTTTACATTTCAAACCTCATGAATTACATGCAAACCCCCTGTAGAAGAATAAATAAATAAATGAACTACTACATGAAACCGGATTATTTTCGTAGAAACCAGAGCACGTTCATTAACTTTTGGACATGACACGTTTATAAAAAATGACCGGACCTAAACCAGTCTAAGGGCCTCTTTGATTTTTCCCACAAAAAAGGGCCTCTTTGATTCGGAGGATACTGAAAACACAGGAATGGGGAAAGTATGATGGCCATGAACCGAGGCGAGGAGAACTCTAACTCAGTTAGAGGTTAGAGTTAGATTCTAACCCTGAACTAACTCTAAACCAAAGAGGTGTATGGATGGCAGGGTTAGATTGACAATAAATGCTCTTTCTCAATCGTTTGACTATTTGGACCCTATTTCCCATCGTATTTGGTGTGGCCGGCTCTTGTGTGGCCTCCTCCCGCTCACAATTGACATAAATGAACCATCTTTACAAATCAAGCATGCAAAACATGATAAATTTTACTTTGTCCATACAAATGAGATATCCCACTTAAACATACAAGTCGTCAATCAAGCTTCACAAAAAAATACACTCCATGAAACAAAGCATGAGCTAACTCATCAGGGGAGTCATTCATGATAGGGAGGGAACCCGAAGCCCCTCACGCACCTAGGGAGGAGCTCGTCATCGTCGCTCTGGAGGAAGGCTCTGTAGAGCCCAAGCCCCGCGAACCACTCTGACGCTGGCGCTTGCGAGTTGAGGTCGACACCGGCATGGATAGCAGGGTCGCTTACCCACGACTGCAAACTTAATCTTTGGGCCTCTAGAAATAATGCGAGCCTGAAACTAAAATACCTAGAAAGGTGAACTGAATATCTAGGCCTCTAGAAATAATGCAAGCCTAAAAATGAAATACCTAGAAAGGTGAACTGAGTCTTTGCGCCTCTAGAAATAATGCAAGCCTGAAACTGAAATACCTAGAAAGGTGAATTGAATCTTTGGGCCTCTAGAAATAAAGCAAGCCTGAAACTGAAATACCTAGAAAGGTGAACTGAATGTTTGGGCCTCTAGAAAGATTTATTACCTCCTCAAGCAGCATCAAACAATTCCATGCATGCAACAAAAATCCATACCAAGTTTGATAAGGATCTACTTTTCCAAATCAGAATTAGCGCTAGAGCGAGCAAGATCAATGATATGGCTGTGAGACACAGAAGGAACGAACAAACTCACCCCTCTCGCGACCTCCCTGGTAGATGCGCCACCGCCGTGCACGACAGAGGGAGAAAAACAACCGGTAAGGGGGAGCGGTCCGACCTTCGAAGGCCGGAGGGATAGGGCGGCCGGAGGAGGGCAGCGGAGGCTGGAGGGAGAGGGCGGCCGGAGGAGAGAGAGGGCGAGCCGTAGAGCGGCGCTTGAGCGGGCGGCCCGATGGGGAACAGAGAGGAGTCGTGCGAGGGGCGGGGGGAGGGAGCGATCTGGTGTGGGCAGGGGAGATTTTTTTAGTTCTCTTTTAGTGGGCCGGGGGATAACTAACCCAATTAGAACGTCTCCACCGGGCTAGTTTTTTTAGCTGGGTTAGAGCAAACTAGCTCAAACTAACCCCTCCCGTTTCGATAACTTGAGGCTATTTCAGCCCAAACTAGCTCTAACTCAGGGATCCAAACAAAGAGGAGTAGTACTTTACATGCTACAGTCTGGACCGTAGCACATTGTTTTTTATGGTCATATCACCACATTGTTTTCTACTGCTCGTTCACTGGGCTGTCGTGGTTCACACTGCTGGTTCACTGGGCTGCCATGGTTCGCACTCCTCCTACGTGCATAGTAGTAGTATATAACACATCATTCTTTGCTCCTTTTTACTATGTACTTCACCGACATGTGGGAGAGCCAGCATCTGGGTTGACGTGTCATGCACAAGATTAGAGTGCGGAACGGAAGGGGGGCATCACCCCAGTCGTAGCGCCAGTAATTCATGACTATAGTGAGTAGTCATATCACAAGTCTTTCCAGCAGTAACGTGCCATCAAATCGCACAGCCCGACCTTTCCAGCAGTAAGTTTGAATCCGCTACTCCCTCACCCTCCTCGCTTCTTTGTCAAACCGCCTACGCGAAAACTGTCGCACGTACTGCCCGGGTGTCGGTGTCAAAACCGGAGGATCTCGGGTAGGGGGTCCCGAACTGTGCGTCTAGGCGGATGGTAACATGAGACAAGGGACACGATGTTTTACCCAGGTTCGGGCCCTCTTGATGGAGGTAAAACCCTACGTCCTGCTTGATTGATATTGATATTGTGGATGTTTACAAGAGTGGATCTACCACGAGATCAAGGAGGCTAAACCCTAGAAGCTAGCCTATGGTATGATTGTAATGGTTGTTGTTGCGTCCTACGGACTAGAGCCATCCGGTTTATATAGACACCGGAGAGGGCTAGGGTTACATAGAGTCGGTTACAATGGTAGGAGATCTACGTATCCGTATCGCCAAGCTTGCTTTCCACGCCAAGGAAAGTCCCATCCGGACACGGGACGAAGTCTTCAATCTTGTATCTTCATAGTCTTGGAGTCCGGTCGATGATGATAGTCCGACCGATGATAGTTCGGCTGATGATGGTAGTCCGGCTATCCGGACACCCCCTAATCCAGGACTCCCTCAGTAGCCCCTGAACCAGGCTTTAATGACGATAAGTCCGGCGCGTATATTGCTTGGCATTGCAAGGCGGGTTCCTCCTCCAAATGATAGAAGATTGTGAACACCAGGATAGTGTCCGGCTCTGCAAAATAAATTCCACATTCCACCGTAGAGAGAATAATATATACACAAGTTCAATCTGCTGACGTTTTTCGCGGCATGACGTCACGCCACTACCAAGCCATTACTGGAATCGTTTTTTACTCTACCACCTCAGCGCATTTAGCGAAGCTATTTCCTTGGCACGTCTTGTCGAAGCAGAGATCGTGTTCCCCCTTAATCCGGGATTCTCATCAATACGGACGTGGGTAACCCAACCGCACCATTGATGGTGACGCTTGGGGGATAAGCGAGTTTTACCAGGCCGGTGGGGGACGCGTAGACTTCGCCCGCCCATATAAGGGATAAGGATTCACCTTTTCACCTACGCCTTCTTCCTCCTTTGCTTATCCATCTCCGCGCACTCGAGCTCCAGCGCCCAAGCCCGCACATCTCGTCTCAACCTTCCCCAGTCATGTCTGGAGCGGGAGGCAAGTGGATGACCTCCTCCATTACGGAGGAGCACATCGAAAGACTGCGCAGTGCCGGCTACCTGTCCGGCGACATTGCGCACCGGCTGCCCGACGAGGGGCAGCTCATCCCCACCCCCAGGCCCCATGAGAGGGTCGTTTTTCTTCCCCACTTCCTCCGTGGACTGGGCTTTCCACTTCACCCCTTTGTCCGGGGGCTCATGTTCTACTACGGCCTGGATTTCCATGATCTGGCGCCAAACTTCATCCTCAACATCTCGGTGTTTATCGTCGTGTGCGAGGCCTTCCTCTACATCCAGCCCCACTTCAGCTTGTGGCTCAAGACCTTCAATGTCAAGCCGAAGGTAGTGAAGGGCACTCAAGCGGAGTGCGGAGGCGCCATGTTGGGAAAGATGCCCAACGTCCTTTGGTTCGAAGGGGGCTTCGTGGAATCCGTCAAGGGGTGGCAATCGGGGTGGTTCTATATCACCGAGCCGCGCGACCCTACGTGGGCGGCGGCCCCCGAGTTCAGATCTGGTATTCCCACGCAGCTCACCTCCTGGAAAGAGAAGGGTTTGCTATGGGGTAGTTCGGAGGAGCTGATGGGACTCCAAGCCTGTATCCAGAAGCTGGTGAAGAAGCTCAGGCTGGTTAACATGGTCCAAGTCATGCTCGTCCGCCGGATTCTCCCATGCCAAGAGCGGGCATTCAATCTGTGGGAGTTCAATCCGGAACAACACCAGGCGCTGAGCGGGTTCTTCGACACAATGTACGAAGGCGCCTGGAGGGTGCTATTTAAGGGCGCCGAAGCCCCCGCATCCGCGACTGAAGATCACGGATTTCGCTCGCAGCGCCAAGCCGACGAGGTAAGTGATTCTACCCCTTTACGGGACACTTGCTTTTCATAGTTTGACTCTATGCGGGTTTTAATTTCCCCTTTTCCTTTGACAGGACTGGATGAGGAAGGCGGAGCAGATTACCTGCCCGGCTCCTATGCCAGAAAACCCAGTAGACGCCCATCTAGCAAGGCTGCTGGTTCCGGCACCGCACGTGGTGCCGGAGAAGAAGGCCAAGAAGGAGGCCACGGGTGCTCGAAAGAGTTCCCGTTTTCAGGTGTCCGACGACTCCGGGGCGGACTCCTCCCCCGAAAACGAGGAGGAGAAAGAGGACTCTCTCCCAGAGGAGGGAGAGAGGAAGAGGAAGGCTTCCCCAACAGGGGAGGCCGAAGGGTCCAAGAGGGGAAGGACTATTCCCCCGGACAGCTCCGCCAACATCAACATTGGCGAGGAAGAATGGCCTTCAAGGGCCAGGCCTCCGGCGAGATCGTAAGTATCTGGATTCCTGAATGATTTATAATTTCTTTTTCTGCGTCACATAGTGTCATTCTGATGCCGCATGTTGCCTGTAGTCCGGCCAATGATGATATCCCCGCTTCATCGAGCGGGTCGTTGGCTCCGTCGGATGTAGACTCCATCCCGACCGCCTCCACCCCTCGCGACACCGAGGACGCTGAGGTGGGATCCCAAGAAGGGACCCATCAGGGGGAGGCTCCGGAGGCGCCACAAGGCGGCCTCCCGGACTTTGCGCCGGACTCCACATCAGAACCCGCAGTGGTTCCGGAGTCCGGCCGGCGGCCCCTTCGCACGAAGGGCAAGACCGTGACGCCGGTAGCTTCTGTCCAACCGGAGGCGCCGGACAATTTGTTGGAGGCGCTGCAGAGTGCTTCCATCGAGGAAGAACACCACACTATTATGAGTGCGGTGATTCAGAAGGTACAGCTTGCCAAGAGCGGGCTGACCGAAGCCTGCAGTAGCCTTCTATCAGGCTTTGAGGTAAGAAGTTAAAAATATGCAATGTAATACCGCATAGACAGTAGCCCCTGATGCTCGGTTCGGTGTTTGGAAAGAAAAGCCGGACTGAGGATCTGAAAAAAAAAGATATACGCAGGGTTGCTAAAAAATTATGTCAATATGGGTTGCAGGCTGCGCTGCTGACCTCTGTCGCACTGACTGCGGAGGTCGGTGCTTTGAAGCAGGAGCTCGAGCGGTCTGAGCAAGAGCTCGGCCGCGCCAAGAAGCAGCTCCAGGACAAAGAAGGTGAGTAACACCACTTTGAACTTGTACCTTACAGAAAAGGATTTAGGTTGCAACAAAAAATAACAAGGATAACATGGGTAATGCAGGGGCCACGAACGAGGTGGCGACCCTGAAGGAGGCCGTGTCCGCGGCCGAACGCAATGCGGCCGCGGAACGGGCAGAGCGAGAAAAGCAGGAGGCGCGGGTGGCGATGCTTCGGCAAGAGCTCCAGGCTCTCATGGAAAAGCATGAGAGTTTGGAGCGTGACTCGATGACTCGAGAGTCCGAGCTTGCCTCGGCTCTCGAAAGTGCCAAAACTGCCAAGGCCGATGCCCATAAGTCCCTTCAGGAGATTGAGTTGGTGAGGAAGATAGCGGTGGGTAAGGCATTTTTCATGCAAAGCAAGCATGTGAATGTAAATTACGTGTTACTTACCCGAATTCGGAGCTCTCTAGGGGCGTTTGCAGATCTGCCTCGCAGCGTGTCTGATGCCACCGCATTCTACCGAGCCGAGGAGGGGAGCTCAACGGAGAAGGTCTTCTGGTCTCAGTATGCTGAGGCCGGCCATCCGGTGCCCCCAGGCGACCAGCTGAAGCAGCTGGTCGAGCTCCACAAGGTGGCCGAGCAGGCCATGAAGGGCCTCATAGTCCGGCTGTGGCCTGGAGAGGCCATGCCTGGGAGCTATTTCGGCCTCGTGCGACGGTTGGTGGATGCGTGCCCCTGGGTGGAGGTTATCAAGCGCTCCGCCTGTATTGAAGGTGCTCGTCGGGCCCTTGCCCGCGCAAAGGTGCATTGGGGCAAGCTGGATGCGGAGAAGCTAATCACTGACGCGCCACTAGCGGGCAAGGAATATCGTACGCCCGAGATGTACTATAAGACTGTCCTGAAGGGTGCCCGCAAGATTGCGGATGAGTGTCCCAGGGATGTAATTATTGAGTAAATTCGCAATGTGTTATCCTGTGCGCTGAAAACTTTGTTCATATGCGCTAAGCAACGCTTGTTAATTTAAAATATTACCTTCTGTGCGGCCGTTTATTAAATCTGAGAGATGGCAAGTCGTCGGCTTCAACCCCCATGCCACGAGTGCTGGGGTGTTCGGGATAAACTTGAGCACTCTTGTTCCCATTTTTGGGTCCATCTAGGGAGGCGCTCAACACAACGAACAAGGCAACCAGACTTATAGTGCTTGAACACTCTCACTTAGCCATAGAATTCTATAATTTTAAATTTTGGCGAAGCCCCTAGTATTCGGAAGACCAAATTCGGGGCACTATCCACACCTTCGTCGGACATTATCCGGTACTTCGCTCGAAGCGGCGTAGGTATTTAAGGACCCAAAAAGACCTCTCGAACAGCGACCAGTCTCTCGCCTTATCATGACAGTCAGTTTTAGCTTTCTCCACTGAGGCGTTAACCCGGCTCAACCGGGGTGCAATCGCAGTGGTTCTCCCAGTGCTACCTTAGCCGATAGAACGGAACGTAAGGTGCCAAACATGGGAGCCGGGGAAACCCAACTATTGACCCAAGACATGATTCGGAGCCGATTCATATAATGCTATAAGTTCGGGGTGCCACACTTGTGAAAGTGTTCGGACTTTATCACACCATAATGCGGGGAACATAAGCCCCTGGTGTATTTGGCCGTACCAAAATGTACGGATGCAACATGTCGTAAATGAACATATATATATAAGGTAATGCAATTATGGGCAAAAAGTGCTGCATTTTATTCGAGAAGATATGCTATGAGTGCGGAATGATACAAATAGTGCGGAAAGCAAGGGATTGGACGAATTAAAGGCGTCTCCCTCCAGGGGTAGGCCGCGGAATGGTGTATTTAACAAATTTAATGCTCATAATGGAGACCACCTGAGTGTTCGTCGCAGCCTTTGTCCCTCCCTGGCTGTTGCATCATGAGTTCGGCAGGTTCGCCGCCGGACAGAGTTCTGTATAAAAAAGAGAGAAATAAAAGATAAAAAGAGCGACACACTTGGGAGACCCTGGTGTGGTCGAACCGCACTCTGGGTCTGTTGTGGTTGTGCCTCTCCCCCTATGCCCATGGTATCTCCAGGGCGTAATTATATACGCGGAGAGTTTGTCTTACAATTGTGCGAGGGCTGGGGTTGAGGCCGCATTGCTACGCGTGCTCGGAACGTGCCAGGTGGTCTTGGTTGATGTTGCTCCGGGCGCATTTGGCCGTGTCCGGTCGTTTAACGGCCGGACTCAAAAATTGCCTTAAAAGGCTGCTCTGTACTTCTGCCGCGAGAGCCGCTGTATGTTCCTCCGTTCGGAGGGAGCGTTCCGTGTTTCCATTGACCGTGATGACTCCACGAGGGCCTGGCATCTTGAGCTTATGGTATGCATAATGCGGCACCGCGTTGAATTTTGCGAACGCGGTTCGTCCGAGCAGAGCGTGATAGCCACTGCGGAATGGGACTATGTCGAAGATTAACTCCTCGCTTCGGAAATTATCTGGGGATCCGAAGACCACTTCCAGTGTAACTGAGCCTGTACAACTGGCCTCGACACCTGGTATGACGCCTTTGAAGGTTGTCTTTGTAGGTTTAATCCTTGAAGGGTCTATGCCCATCTTGCGCACTGTATCCTGATAAAGCAGGTTCAGGCTACTGCTGCCGTCCATCAGGACTCTCGTGAGGTGAAATCCATCGATGATTGGGTCTAAGACCAATGCGGCGAATCCGCCATGGTGGATACTGGTCAGATGGTCTCTTCAATCGAAAGTGATCGGGCAAGAGGACCATGGGTTGAATTTTGGGGCGACTGGCTCCATCACGTATACGTCCCTTAGTGCACGCTTCCACTCCCTCTTGGGTATATGCGTTGCGTATATCATGTTTACCGTCCGAACTTGAGGGGGGAATCCCTTTTGTCCATTGTTGTTCGGCGGCCGGGTCTCTTCCTCGTCATCGCTGTGTAGCCCCTTGTCATTGTTTTCGGCGATTAATTTGCCTGCCTGCTTGAATACCCAACAATCTCTGTTGGTGTGGTTAGCTGGCTTTTCGGGGGTTCCATGTATTTGACAGGAGCGGTCGAGTATTCGGTCCAAATTGGACGGGCCCGGAGTGGTTCTTTTGAATGGCTTCTTCCGTTGACCGGGCTTGGAGCCTCGGAATCTAGCGTTGACTGCCGTATCCTCATTGATGTCGCCGTTAATGCGGCGTTTGTTTTTGTTTCGACGCGACCTGCCATTGTGGTCCTTGGTATCCGGACTGCCAGCGTTTTTGCTGAGGTTGCTGCTGCGAGCTAGCCAGTTATCCTCTCCCGCACAGAAGCGGGTCATGACTGATGTGAGGGCTGCCATGGATTTCGGCTTTTCCTGTCCTAGGTGCCAGGCCAGCCACTCGTCGCGGATGTTATGTTTGAAGGCAGCAAGGGCCTCTGCATCCGGACAGTCGGCGATTTGATTTTTCTTTGTCAAGAATTGTGTCCAGAATTGCCTGGCCGATTCGTCTGGCTGCTGGATTATGTGGCTTAGGTCATCTGCGTCCGGTGGTCGCACATACGTGCCCTGGAAGTTGTCGAGGAATGCGGCTTCCAGGTCTTCCCAGCATCCAATTGACTCTGCGGGCAGGCTGTTAAGCCAATGCCGAGCTGGTCCTTTAAGCTTGAGCGGGAGATATTTGATAGCGTGAAGATCGTCGCCGCGGGCCATATGTATATGGAGGGGAAATCCTCAATCCAAACCGCGGGGTCTGTTGTGCCATCGTAGGATTCGATATTAACAGGTTTAAACCCTTCGGGGATTTGATGATCCATTACTTCGTTAGTGAAGCATAGTGGGTGCGCGGCGCCTCTATATTGAGCAATATCGCGACGTAGCTCAAGAGAGCGTTGTCTGCTGTGTTTGGCCCGGCCGGAGTAGTTGTATCCGGCACGACGGTATTCGTCGTGGGTCTTGGGGCGCCCATGTGATCCATAGATAGATCTGGATTGTCTTGCCTTGTCCTCCAATATATCCTGCAAGTCCGGCGCGTTCCCCCGTGGCCTCATGCTTTTTGAGCGATGTCGGGTACGGTTTTGGTGGAGGGCTTGCATGCCTCTCTGTCGCGGCCACGAGGTGGTCGGTCTGCCGTATTGTGTGCTGGTGATGCAGGTTTGTACGCTTCCTCCTCTAGTCGGGGGAGCAACTTGCGTTTTGGGTAACTTTTGGAGGGGCATTCCAGTTCATACTCTTCGGCCGCGAGGACCTCGGTCCATCTGTCGGCCAGTAGGTCTTGATCAGCTTGAAGTTGTTGCTGCTTTTTCTTTAGGCTGTTTGCCGTGGCCATTAGCCTGCATCTGAAATGCTCTTGTTCGACGGGATCCTCAGGCACGACGAATTCGTCGTCGTCGAGGCTTGCCTCGTCTCCGGAGGGAGGTAAGTAATTATCATCCTCGACCTCTTCGTTTGCCGCCCTCTCATGAGGGCTTGCTTCTGCCTCCTCCTGCGCTGGATCGTGCTGGAGGGGGTTGTCTTCGGCACTTTCTGGGGTGTTATTATCTCCTGTGCCGGAATCTCCATTCTTGCTGTGGCGGGATTTAGAGCGGCGCCGCTGACGTTGGCGCTTGGGCTGTTTCTTTAAGGAATCGGCCTCCGTTGCTTCTTCGCCGTCCCCATCTTTTGGGGTGTCCACCATGTATATGTCGTATGACGAGGTGGTCTTCCAGTGTCCTGTAGGCACTGGTTCTTGATAGTCTCCGGCATCGTCGTCCATACCGTCGATGTCTTCGGAGTCGTAGTCGAGTACGTCGGTTAGATCTTCGACGGTGGCTACGAAGTGGGTGGTGGGTGGGCTCTGAATTTCTTCGTCGTCCGCGTCCCAACCATCCTAGCCGTAGTTCGGCCAGGGCTCTCCAGATAGCGAGAGATGCTTCAGCGAATTTAAGATATCACCGAAGGGTGAGTGCTGAAAGATGTCCGCAGCGGTGAATTCCATGATCGGCGCCCAATCGGATTCGACTGGAAGGGGCGCAGGAGGTTCGGAGTCCGGCAGAGAGTCCGGCACCTCGGAGTCATGAGCTTTATGCGGGACAAGGTAAGTGTTCGGCTCCATCGCCGTAGAAGTTGCAGCTCCCGAGGCGGTGTCCAGCCATCCGTCCTCGATCTGAGTGATCGGCACCGGACTATGGGTCGGAGCGGATTCGTGTGCGGCCTCCAAGGTGCTATCCGGCGGCAGAGTTAGGTCGTGCCCATCGTGACAGTGCGGCACGCTCGGCTGTGGCTCAGATCCATCAAAGATCAAGTCCCCTTGGATATCGGCCGTGAAGTTTAGGCTTCCAAACTTGACCTGACGGCCAGGGGCGTAGCTTTCGATCTGCTCCAGATGGCCAAGTGAGTTGGCCCGCAGTGCGAAGCCGCCGAATACGAAGATCTGTCCGGGGAGAAAAGTCTCACCCAGGACTGCATCGTTGTCGATTGAAGAGGCCATCAAGCCTATCAGTGACGACACAGAGGAACTCTCAATGAAAGCACCAATGTCGGTGTCAAAACCGTCGGATCTCGGGTAGGGGGTCCCGAACTGTGCGTCTAGGTGGATGGTAACAGGAGACAAGGGACACGATGTTTTACCCAGGTTTGGGCCCTCTTGATGGAGGTAAAACCCTACATCCTGCTTGATTTATATTGATATTGTGGATGTTTACAAGAGTGGATCTACCACGAGATCAAGGAGGCTAAACCCTAGAAGCTAGCCTATGGTATGATTGTAATGGTTGTTGTTGCGTCCTACGGACTAGAGCCATCCGGTTTATATAGACACCAGAGAGGGCTAGGGTTACATAGAGTCGGTTACAATGGTAGGAGATCTACGTATCCGTATCGCCAAGCTTGCCTTCCACGCCAAGGAAAGTCCCATCCGGACACGGGATGAAGTCTTCAATCTTGTATCTTCATAGTTTGGAGTCCGGTCGATGATGATAGTCCGGCCGATGATAGTTCGGCTGATGATGGTAGTCCGGCTATCTGGACACCCCCTAATCCAGGACTCCCTCACCGGGAAAAGACCTGCCCTCAACTTTTAACTACGCGAAAGTAGTTTGAGCTTGTTCATTCTATATAAATACTACGACCTCCGTCCGGGATTATTAGACCTGTGAGCGGAGGGAGCACGTCCGTTTTTAAAGGGCCCGTTCATCGATTACTCAACCAAAAGCTAAATCGTATTGTTTATTGATAAAAAGAGATAAGTGAATTCAACAATGACTTAAATGGGAAGCGGCAAGACCGGCCAATGCATGCAGCTCCTTCTCTTCCCATTATCCATGCATGGGCCCATACAGCCTAGATCACAGCGTGCATGCGCATGCTTTCCCAACGCGCGAGGAGTACTAATTACTAAGGTCGTTGATTATTGGCAGTTAAAGACTTAATTTCTCCTCGGTCACTGTGTTTTGGCTCTGAGGCCCTTTAAACCCGGACGGAGGTAGTAGTACTGTATGTTTATTCACCCATGGGGTTGTTCAATGAATGGAGGGCCGGGGAGCACACGTGAACAATACTAGTACTACTACTAGTAAGTAGGAGTCGTATAGTTAGTCACCTTAAATAGAGAGTTTCTTTTCTTTAATGCCTCATACACAAATTGAAAAGCTTGTTGTGGAGAGAAAAAGATAATCACTCCACTATATATGTACACAGGGGCCTGAGCGCTTGCTTTACTAGGGTTGCTCTCTTCATTCTCTCATCCTCTCCAGATCTAAACAAGACAGCGGTAGCGACATTTTCTCTCTGCTCACCACTGGTCACAGATCTGGCCGGATCCCTTCGGCTGGTGTGTGTAGAGGACTAAAAGGTGCATCGTTCACGCGGTCATCGCCGCCGAGGGAGGAAACCCATAGCTGTCGGTGGGGCCCGATCCTCTGTCCGTGCCATTTTCTCCAACACAGCACCGGCTCGGGAGGTCCTCCGACCCTTCTTCCTCCCTGCCTTATTGTGCGCAGATCGGACCTGCCGCCGCCGACATCCCGACGAACCTTAGGTAAAAGTTCTTCAAAAGCGGCCTTGCTCTACTGCCCCAGCTCCCCACGTGTCTGCATGGGCATCTTTTTCTACTTCCATCAGCTCTTCCAAATCCACCTGAATTTTTAGTATTATTAGAGGTAAAGCTACTTCATGCATTCGAATCTAGGACTTGGTTCAAACAACAAAGAAAGGGGGGAAATTCTTAGCATGAATCTAGGACTTGATTCAAAGAGGAAATAACAGGGGGAAAGTAGTAGAGACCGGATACCCAGCCAGTCTCTTGGTTGAAAAGGGAAATAATGGGAAAACTCAGTACAAACTGGATAAGGAACAAATCTATTATTGGTTGAAAAAAGGGTAGAAAGTGGCGGCTGGTGGACAAGTCAACAGAGTATGTCCAGGATTAGATTTGCTACCCTTACATAGTAAAAGGTCTCCAGGATTAGATTTGCTGCCCTCACATAGTAAAAGGTCTTCAGGATTAAATTTGCTGCCCTCACATAGTAAAAGTTCTCCAGGATTAGATTTGCTGCCCTCACAGAGCATGAACAAAGTTGGCATCACCACTTTATGCCTCCTTGTAGGGACATTGTGCTGATGCATCCACTGTCGCATGTCCTTATACCAACCTTATGTTGTTGTTAATGTAAGGGCGCATGGAAAATGAAGCAATCACACTGATAACTTAAGGACATGTCAAACCAGTGTTATTGTTAATCTAATGCCTCCAGTGATATGATGCAATTAAACTGTGTTAACAAATGGTACTCCTGCTGTTTTCCCCAGTATGATAAGTAAGTTGCTTCTTTACGCTGTTGAGTGACCTGGTGTCCCCACGGTCCCATGCCCTTAAACCAACTCTTTAGCTGCTATTAATTTACTGTATCTAATAAACAAGCAATGCCACCATTAAAGTAATCCCATATTTGACGAATGTCATAGTTGATCGTAATGCTTCTGGTAACATGAATCATTGTTGACATTTTAAAATTTCTACTGTCCTTGCATGATTGCATGAACATAATTAAGATGCTTCTTTTCATTTCGTGTATGTTTCATATATTCTTATTGACCAGCAACCGTTTACTTTCTATCTTTTTGTGCAGATAGGGATATCCATTTCACCTTGTTGCTATTGTGACCTTTTAGTGAACTGCACAAAACACTTTTTTTGGAATGAGTGTCTTGTGCAGTTCAACTAAAATGTCAGGTGGGCAACATCTCAATTTTGGTGGAACTGCACAAAATGGTGACTGGAGTTTCCAAAATCTCCATCAAATTCTGTTGGTAATCTCGTGCAACATTTTATTAGCCTTTGCAAGATAAGTCGTCACTGTCACCACAATGGCACTTTATTTTAGTGGAACTGCACAAAAGGATAAGCAAATTATAGTTGCACCTTACATGAGCAGGACAGGCAGCCTTAATGTTGCTCAATTTTAGTGCAACTACTAAAGAAGAACCTGCCAACTCACGAGAGCAAGTAATTCTTGCTAGCTAAATGATGCAATCTTTGCTTCATTTCAGGTGAACTTTAGAAAAAGGTGCATGAATTGAATCATGGAGTTGCAGGTTGACCTCATCCGAGTGGAGTTGCAGGTTCACCAGATCGAGTCGTGGCGGCATAGGGCCCCTCACACCGGTCAGTACTGTCCTTTATCAACATGATTGTGGTTTGTCACGTTGTGCCAAAGTTGTTTTTTTTAAATAAAGCTATTCTATCGTAATCTTTTCTTGTTTTGGAAATAAAGTTTTCTTCAACTTGTGCTACTATTATAGTAATTTCAAGGGATGCGTCAAAGATTGACGCATCAGGAACATAGATAGAATTGGTGGCCAAAAGAAAAGGCTAATGTTTGTACAACCATCTCTACGGCTGCTAGAGTCCTAAATCCATGCTCTTTCCTATCTGTGCAAACAGGAATACTCTACTACAAATGTTGTGATGGTCAAGAGCATTCGCCAAGTTCTTGGGTTGTATGACACGGCTAGCCAAGATGGATTTAATCCCGATATTCACTTTATCAAAAGGCTCTAATGGGTTGGTTCTGAATCTTGCAAGCTGGGAATCAATGAGATGTGTAGGCATCTTTGTTGTACTTATTATTTGAATCTTATTTGTTGGTTCTGAATCTTGGAAGCTGGGAATCAATGAGATGTTTAGGCATCTTTGTTGTACTTATTATTTGAATCTTATTTGTTGGTTTTGAATCTTGCAAGCTGGGAAACACGGCATGATGATGCAGAGGACCATAACAAACTGTTCAAACTTGGTAGTATTGTTTGTGTGAAAGTGCGGCAAATGTGTTGATCATGTGCATCCTGAGAATAATAATTCTAATTGTTCTGCATGTTGATCCTGTGGCGCTGATAGAACGAGCCAATGTGTTGCTTGTTTTAAGAATATTTTAATTAAACCTAATTAAACTTAAGTAAAGTGACCACTAACACTTGTTATTACAATACCAATACAAACCCGCTCGTGAACCGACGTGTGTGGCCGGAATAGGTTTCTTAATGGGGGCATTTGAATGCGCCGACGGTGCATATTCTATCGGGCGTGCAGTGGGCGAGCGAGGGATTGTAACTGTTGTTGCCTATATACACTCAGTTTACTGTTGAATCCAGTTCCCCAAGAGCTAAAAAACGAATTGCTACTGCCGCCTACTCACTCGTTCACTTGAAGAGACTCCAATGGCGATCTGAGGGGTGAGCCTGCTGGATATGGACTTCAGCAAGGAGTTCACCTTTGAGTTCTCCGTTCAGTCCCATGGCGGCACCAAGTTGAATGTGATGTACGCCAATGATCCGGACCCGGTGAAGCTCTGCCTCGCCGAGTTCAAGCAGTACCTACAGGACGAGAAAGCACAAGGTCGCAGGACTAGACCTTGTGCCCATCCATTCATCTCCTAACAGGGACCGGCGGATCACGGTCGCCCAGGTATCTGTGCGGGACGAGGTTCTCGTCTACCACTATTGTAGGGCCATCAGTGGTTTTGGAGCATTCGCCCGCTTCATCGGCAGCGCTGACTGCACCTTCGCTATAGTGGAGAGATGGAAGAACGCGAAGATTCGGCCATCTGGTGCAACAAGCTTGTCGACATCCAGAATCAATACAAGATCTCATCGGCAACTGGCAGGAGAAGGACTCCGTGGTTGACCTCATCGAGACCATCTTCAACCCCTGCTACGCCAACAGGAAAGAAGACAACGATACCAAGGACCTGAACACGTGGGAGGTACCTCTGAATCTAGCCTACATAACCTACACGGCCAAGGACGGATACGCATGCTACGACATGTACAAGCGGATCTTGGACATGAGGTGTGTCTGCTTCCCGTAACCGACGAGTACATGGACAGCCGCAACTTCATGATCAAGCATGCCAGGAAGGTCTAGATGTTGTACTTTATCTGTTTAAGCACCTTTATCATTTGAGTGTTTCATGCATTAGCCTATGTGTCATAATTATCTGTTTTGTCCGAAATATTTCTTCTAAGAACCCATTAACATGTTTGCTTTTTTAGTGGCTATTTGCTTATGTATGTAACTAGTTCACTCGTCCATTTAAAAAAAACTAGTTCACTCAGCTGCCGTGCTTTGAATCTCCTTCCTCCCAACATATTCCCCTTCTCAGGTTGACCCAGCAGGTCTCGTACACAGACATATGGGACCAACCACCTATCCATTTGTATTTCTTTATTTTGTTCAATCTTTCGTCCTCTTCCTATACACTGGCTGGCCATCATAGCCTATGGCGTTGGCCAAGCCATCCCTCTACTCCCACACATTGTTCGGAGGCGGCAGCTCCACCGGCCCACCATACACCCGAACAAGTCAACCCTCGTACTCCCCTCCGCCTGCGTCTTCCCTCGCTCCGGTTCATTCGGTCTGCGGTCTTGACGTCGTCCTCCTCCTTGGTGCTCTCGCCGCGGCGCCGCTGTCTGTCTTTCCCAACATGGTCAGCAAAACAAGAGGAATCGGGAGACAACTGTTCGTCGAGAGGCTGACAGTCTCGGGCCCAGCAGGTCCATGGCCTAGGTTTTGTTGTTTAACATAGGCAGCCCACGACATGTTTCAACATTTTTTTGGGTCAAGCGGCCTCTGGGCCTCCCAACCTAGCTTGTCTATAACATCAGTAGCCCAAGTTATGTTTGTCTTTTCAAGACGACGCACAACTCAGTTCTATTTTTCTACAAGAATGCAAAACTGAACCTATGTTTTCCCTTCTATAATAGTGTGTATATATATAGGGTGGGTCTATTCTAATAACACCCTTAAGACCTTATTCTACTAACACTAACCTTATTGTGCTAACACCTGACCCTGTACCGTCCTGCGAACCGAACCACCCCACTACCACTAACTAAACCGCAACAAAGTCCACCCTACCCCTTCCTCTTCCCCCGATCCAAACCCCCATCTCCCTCCACCTTCTACCGGTGCCACCGCCACCGCCGTAGCACCACCCCAATGCGCCGCCCCGACCATTTCCACCTTCTACCACGGCCTCCCCCAACCCTCTCTTCTTCAAAATAGGCCCCGCCGCACCACCTACCCCAATCCCGTCGGCCATGGAGCTACCTTATCCAGGCCAGGGCACCTTGCTCGCCGCCGCACCACATACCTCCAACCCACCATCTCTGTGGCGACGCCCCATCTACCCGCGACACAGGGCTTCCCCACGACCTCACGTTCAGCCATGGCCCGTAACCATGATGTCGCCCCCTTCCTTTCTCTTCCCCGGCAACCTGCCTCTGTCCGCGCCGCCCTCTGCATCAGATCCAGTGAGATCTGGCACTCCATGCCCCCACCACCACCGTCTAAGGTTGCCCCGGCACCGGATCTAGCGCGACCGGCCACCATGGCAAATATTCCTCTGCCCCGTGCTTGAGCTACGACCGAAAGTACATCGAGCCTGAACTTCTCTGCAGTCCGGTGACCGCCGCCGTGCAATCCACAAAACCGCGGCCATGCAGTCCCGCGACCGCCTCTCGTGGCCTTCCTCTCCTCCCATGGCATTCCCCAACCACCTCGCGTCGTTGTTACCTCTCCCAGGCCAGCAACCACCAACCCTCCACCACCGCACTTGGGGCCGGGGCAAAATCCCTCCTTCTTCCCACAAGCAAGCAGCAAGAGCCCGCTGGCATTCAGCTGGACAAGACTTCACCGATCGTCGGCTCCATCTACTATGGCGTGAGGAGAGCGGCAGCAGCGGACATGAGGTCCTCTCCTAGTAGTTCGCGAGGGAGGGGAATGGGTCAGGGCCGCTGCCGCCGGATTCAAGATGGGTCGCGACCTTGCGACCCTGCCTCGGGCTCCTAGTACCACCATCTCCTCCTCCTCGCCTTCTCTTGCCGCCCTGGACCATCGACACTTTTGGATCTCGGCAATCGCCCGGCGCACCACGTCGCCCCCTCCTTCGGTGTGGTATACAGGAGCTATAGGCTGGTGGTGGAGGAGAGATAGGAGGAGGTAGGGAGTCCATGTACATGACGGACAGTGAGATTTCGTCCAATTTTTGTCAGCTCCCACAGGATTCAATGGTTTTTGTGACGCCCTCGATTCAATCGTACACTAATCATACACGCAAATGTGTACGATCAAGATCAAGGACTCACGGGAAGATATCACAACACAACTCTAGACACAATTTAAAACAATACAAGCTTTATATTACAAGCCAGGGGCCTCGAGGGCTCGAATACATCAGCTTGAATACAAACGAGTCAGCGGAAGCAACAATATCTGAGTACAGACATGAGTTAAACAAGTTTGCCTTAAGAAGGCTAGCACAAAAGCAACATCGATCAAAAAGGCAAGGCCTCCTACCTGGGAGCCTCCTAACTACTCTTGGTCGTTGGCGTCCGTCACGTGGTAGTAGGCACCCTCGGGGTAGCAGCAGTCGTCAAAGGCGGCATCTGGCTCCTGGACTCCACCATCTGGTTGCAACAACCAGAAAGAAGAAAGAAGGGGGAAAAGGGGGAGCAAAGCAACCGTGAGTACTCATCCAAAGTACTCGCAAGCAAGGATCTACACTACATATGCAACATTATCAAAGGAAGGCTATATATGTGGACTGGGCTGCAGAAATGCCAGAATAGAGAGAAGGCCTAGTCCTATCGAAGACTAGCATCTTCTCGAACCCACCATCTTGCAGCAACAGGAGGGAGTAGAGTAGCATAAAGTAAGTAGCAGTGGTGTTATCAACCTCGGCCGGAGATCCTTTCTCGACTCCCTGCGAGAAAGAAATCCCAGAGCCATACTATCCAGTTATCATCACAATCAAATCCTCATCTCCATCCAGTTCTCATCACAAGTATCCAGTTCTAGTTGTATCGATCGGGATACAACTCCAAGTGTCCGTTACCGTAGGACAGGCTATCGATAGATGTTTCTTCCCTGCAGGGGTGCACCAACTTACCCACCACGCTCGATTGACTCCGGCCGGACACACTTTCCAGGGTCATGCCCGGCCTCGGCCAAACAATACGCCGCAACCCGACCTAGACTTAACAGAGAGGTCAGCACGCCGGACTAAACCTATGCCCCCAGGGGTCATGGGCCATCTCCCCGGAAACTCCTGCACGTTGCGTACGCGGCCGGTGAGCAGACCTAGCTACCTCCTTCAACAAGGCAGGCGCTTGCGCAGTCCAACCCGGCGCGCGCCACTCAGTCGCTGACGTCTATTAAGCTTTGGCTGATGTATACGACGCAGAACGCCCATACTATGCCCACGTGATGGTTAGTGCTATCAGGCCAGAGGCCCCTCGGATCAAATATCCAAATCGTAGTGGATTAGGAACGCGCGGTAACAAGCAGAGACTCACGAAAGAGGTGACCCCGTTGCCCCGTCTCGAGGACTTGCGGCAAGGGCTAAGAATGCCCGGCCACGCCTCGTAATTATCTCACGGGCACCTTCCAGGTCAACCCGTCTCCACATCACTTTCCAAGTAACAGTTGTAAAGTCCAAGTATCCGTGTGTCCAAACATCAAGAGGAAAACCCAAGGAATCACCCTCGGTGGGTTCCACTCAATGTAATCATCAAGGTGAACGTAGAGGAATCACCCTCGAGGTTCACACTTGAGGGGTTGCACGACAGAGTCGTATCGGAAGTGGTTAAAGAGGAAATCACCCTCGATGACCACGACCGAATAGCTACACTACAGGGTTAACATCAGAAGTGTTGTAGAGGTCTCACCCTCGGCACTCGATAGTATCCCAGTAGTGTCGAGCAACTAAGGGGAAAGTGATGTGCGGTGCCGGGGCCTGGTCTTCGATCCCGTTGATCGGGTCTTCAATGATGAAGCAGGGGCAACAAGGACAAGGTGGGGGTCACTGATGGATCACTAACCAACCTATACTAAGCAGTTTAGGATAAGCCGGTAAGGTAACAATAAGCAGGTTACAAAAGGAGGCTATGCATCAGAATAGGAGCAAACAATAACAATAGCAAAATCTAATGCAAGCATGAGAGAATGGAATGGGCGATATCGGGATGATCAAAGGGGGGGCTTGCCTGGTTGATCTGGCAAGAAGGGGTCGTTGTCGACGACGTAGTCGATCACCGGGGCATCAGCGGCCTCGGGGTCTACCGGAGAGAAGAGGGGGAAGAAACAGTAAATACATAGCAAACAGAGGTAACACTAAGCATGACATGACGATACGTAGCGCTAAGCGTGCTCTAACGCGGTCCTAGACGTTATAGGTGAAGGGGGAAAACAACCGGGAAGGTGTTCCCGGTTCCGGACCTGTGTCAGACAGATGACCGGAGGGGGAAAGTTCCATGTTCAGCATGCTAGGGGCATGTGACAGATGAACGGACCGCATATTCGGATTCGTTGGATTTTTCTGAGCAACTTTCATATAGAAAACATTTTCATCCGAGTTATAGATTATTTTATATGAATTTTCTAAGTTTTAAACATATTCTGGAATTATTTATATTAACAGAAAAGGAATATGATGTCAGCATGACGTAGGAGTGACGTCAGCAGTCAACAGTCCGGTTGACTGGTCAAAACTGACACGGGGGACCCACCTGTCAGCCTCTGTTACTTAACAGAGCTTATTTTAACTAAACTAAGGTTAATTAGCTGATGGGCCCCACATGTTAGTGGCTAAATAGCTAAACTAATTACTTTTAATTATAAAAACCATTTTATTTATTAATTAAGCGGTGGGGCCGGTTCGTCGGTGGCACTGTACCGCCATGTCAGCGTGTTGACTGGGTCAACCCAGTCAACAGGGCCCCTATGGCCCACTGGCAGTGAGCCAGGGTCGGGCCCGCCCAGCCACGTCGGTGGCGTCCGGCGTCTCACCGCCGGCGATGCTAGAACGCGGCGGAGCCGCTCGGGCCTCGTCGGAAACGCGCTAGGGGCGGCCGTTTCGCGTGCGGTTGGCACCGTTCAAACGCGCACACGACGCCGTGTCGGGTGGTGGTGGTGGCTCGCCCGGGGACGGCCAGAATAACCAACGGCGGCGAGCACGGGCGGCGGAGGCGTTCGGAGTCACGTCGGGAATGGGCTAGGGGGCACGAGAGGGCGAGAGGAAGGGCTGGTCGGGCTCCTGGGAACACCAGGAGCACGATGGAGGGCTCGGACGGGGGCCACGGCAGCGGTGGCCACGACGGTGATGGAGCAGGGCGACGGTGAGCTACGGCGGTTGCGGCGAGCGAGCTAGAGAAGGGGGCGGCCTACGTGAGAGAAGGGAGAGGGGGAGGAGCTCACCGAGTGGCTAAGGAAAGCCGGTGACAGATTAGGAGCAGCAGAGGGTGGCCGGAGTTGGAGGAGATCAACGGCGGCCGAGGCGGAAGGGGGTGGCTCGATCCGCGCATTGTGGAGCTCCCCGACTCCCGTTCGTGGATGGAGACGAAGCAGACGACGTTGACGGAGACGAGGGACACGGCGGTGAGGCGAACGGGGTTCGGTGGCCGCGGGGACGGGCGAGGCACGGCGGCGACCGCGTCGTGGAGGTGGAGGAAAGGGGATCTGGGGAGAACCCAGAGGGGAGTGGGCGACAGAGGAGAGCAGGGGAGTGAGTGGGGCGCAGGGGAGAGGACCGAGGCGTCGGGGGCGTGGAGGCCTTATCCTCCCCCTCGTCGTCGACGGCGAGGCGGTCCGGGGCGACCGCGCCCCTGTAGCGACGGGGTCGGTCGAACAGGGAAGGCGACCCGGGGTAAGGTGGGCCGGCCAGTGTAATGGGCTAAAGCCCAGGGAGGCAGGGGGCTCTGGGCTGGCTCGGGTAGGTTAGGTGGGCCGGTCCAGGCGGGTTGGGTCCAGGGGGGGGTTGTTCTCTCTCTCCTCTCTTTTCTTGGCTTTCCCTTTTTTTTTAACTTCAGAAAGCAAAATAGTTTTATAAAAAACCAATCTTGCACCTAAAATACCATTTTAACTTAGGCCATTGCTACAATTAACTTGGCACCAAAATAAAGTAGTTTTTTTTATTTTTATAACTTAACAAGCATTTAATTTATTTGCTTTAGCTACTGTTTTAAAGTGGTTTAGGGCATTTGGACATTCTGGAAAAATGTTAGTTCACCTCCTATATTAACAAGTGATTATTGGACACAAGATGAACATTTTAGTTTTCATGTTTGAGAAGTTTTGTATTTCGACATTAACTTGGATTTGAATTTGAATTGGTTTGAATGCAAATGAGGACTAGCAACAGTAAGAGTGATGACATGGCACCATCAGCAGGGGATTACTGTAGCATGATCCTCGGGGTGTTACAAATCTCCTCCTCTACAAGAAATCTCGTCCCGAGATTTAAGGGGTGGAGTAAGGGGAAAAGACTCGGGAAGGACGGAGCTCATCACAATATAGTTACCTGGGGGCTATCTCAGTGAACGTGGCAAGGAGGCATCTCTCGAGTTGAGATTCAAGAGATTCATCGATAGCAAGGTAAGAAGGTGTAATAAGAAGCTTCAATCGGGTAGGCAATCATTCGTTGCCTGAAACAGAGTGCGAAAGGAGTTTCAGAGCGACGGGGATAAGTATTTTGTCTGATACCAGAATAGACCACTAGGAAGGTGGCTCGTGATTTGCTTACGAAGCCAAGTGCAAGGAACAATTTTTGGAGAACAGGAATTACAGGAGAGTCAGGTTTCGATCCTGTGGAACTGTGGGTTATGGGCCCACCATGTGGGTTAACAGCAGGAGGGCACTAATCATTTTGCACGATCATGATATCAAGGCAGGTCAGAGTATAGCCTGTCAGTTATGTTGGCAACAACACTGGTACCAAGGGTGAGGGACGAAGAGAACCATTTTCCTGCTCGTTGGACGAGGCGGACCAATAGGCAAAGTTCTCGTCCATCGGTGGTTACCGGAATGTCATCAACAATAGTAACAGGGTCTTAGTGACAGAGTTGTGCACTGAGGTGCTTACTTAAGTAGGGATTTATCTCTGCTCAGACAAGTTAGATTACAAGAAAGGTGAAACAAAACAATGAAAAGGAAAATGTGATTATTATAATAATCAGACCAATGGAAAGAAAAGGTGTTTATACCCAAGAATTGGGAGTATATCCTTCCCAAGGGGAAGCGGAGCAGGAAATACATGATATGACAGCAAGTTCAAAAGCATTTAGATAAAGGGGGCAAGGGAAGAATCATGATATTACCCATACAACGGTGTTTGGATAATAGATCAAGAAACATTCGGCAATGTGCTTCCAAGGTTCTTGTTGATATTCGGAATACCTCAGTCATGCTTCGAGGTAGCATTAACATGGTGCTACAAGTAGGGGTTGTAGTTGAAAATCACAAGAAATACCCAAGGAAGAGTTGCGGGATTAGCAAGGAGTCCAAGGTATAACCAAGACATGATCAAACATGCGTTGGAAAGAAGACAAAGGGGTTGTCGATGATAACTCAAATCATCGAAGGTCAAGGATGGTATTCCTCACCATGAATTCAATTGTCATTTCAATGAAAGTCAAAATGTTGATGCTGATCACGACGCATTTGTCGAGAGGCTCTATGAAGATGCCATCGAGGAGCGATGCCATCAAGCAACAGGAAGGATGAAGCGAAAGGTTATTGAAACCACGAGTACGACACAAACTCGATAGCAAGCTTGTTGTTCATGGCAAAATGGTATAATGAGGAAGATCGACATAAGCTTAGCTCGTCGTCGAAGATTGTGCTCCGGAAAGGACCTGGTAGCACAGTTGAAATTTAGCACGGTAACAATACAGCTGATCAGGCTAGGAATGACTTGAAGGATTATTAAACTCGTAAGCAACAAAATTTACTTAAGAGTTATAGAATCGGAGTGTGGAATCGATTCACTTATCGGCGTTCTCGAGTGACTAACAACTCAAAACCCGGGGAAATATGAAATCGATGAGAAGCAATACCAAATGAAGACTCGTAGGAAGCAACACGGTTCTTTGTTATTCTCGAGGTACCGAAGGGTAATACTCGAAGGAAAATCAAAATAGAGGTTGCGGAGATGCATTGGTCTGTAGAAGACAAGTGCTTTAACTTGTCCGAGAAATGGAATCAAAGGGGAACAACCATGTTCAGAACCACGGTTGCAAAGGACCAAACATAGATACCATATGAACTTATAACAAGGGGATTATTATTATCACAAGAAGCTTCCATGATAAGTTTCACATCGGGTCCATGGGCATGAACACAAAGTTCAAGGTCGACTCCCACTTCTTCAATGCATAACCTTTCATTCACTCCTCGTTTTTTGAAGAAATTGTAGTGCAGAGGATTTATCTGCCGAAGTACCAGTAGAGTAAGACTCGTGAGAACTCTCGGGTTCACACGGATTATGGAAGGCATAAGTTCAACCCATCGGGGCATTTTTACGAATCTATAGAACCATCAACCAAGCAAAGATACGAGTTCAAAAGAAGAGTATCGGAGTCAAAGCAGATGATACAATTTACCGAAGGTGTTATGTATCAGGGAAAAACTCACAAGACTTTGGATGTGAAGGACACAGTCGGATAACAACCCAGCAATGGATCTGGCGATTCACGACAGAGTTGATGTGATTATCGGTAATCAATCAGATGAAGAAGGGGATGCAAAGGCATTGGCTTATAGAAACGTCTGAATGATTCGATGCTTGGGTACAAAGGAATTATGATTTCAAGACGAAGGATCGGAAGCAGAGGCTCTGATCAAAAGATGATAAGTTGAATAGACTTAGAGGTGCACCTGATCAAAACTTGATTGGGCAAGAACCAGCTCATAACCGGAGCGATGTCGGAGACGGAAAGAAAATTTCCAAGGATTAATTGGTGATTGCCAGTATTCGCTCACACGTTGAATCCATAGGAACAGAAGTACAACCACAAAGAATTTTAAAGGATATTGCTCGACATACGGAACTAATCGTAGTGCAAGCAGGCAAGGAGAATCAAGAGCAATAGGCTGCAGAGGATTTTCGGAAGATCACATAGTATTTCGAAGAATTTTGTGAATCACACGAACAACTGAGGATGAACGGATCCTCGGTGAGTGCGAGGAATTATCCGAAGGGGGGTGTATTCATGGGGCAAAGAACTGCAAGGCAGTAAGCTCAACGGATTCTTGAAGCAATAGAGAATTTCGGGGCATCTTGTAATAACAAGAGCATCGAGGAATGATTGTATGGACGGCAAGTGTATGTAGCTATCCATGGGGATTTATCGGTGGTAGAGAAATGCAATGGCAAAGGGCACAAGGGTCTCGGGAAAACATCGAGGAGTATCTGCAGAATCTTCTGGCGAAGCAAGCGATCATCTGCAGTGAAGGGGCTCTCCGGGAGGAAGTGGTTACGAGATCCTAGAGTCAGAGTTAGTAAAATCTTTAACCCGAATAGAAGAGAGTTCAGAGTCCCAGAGTATAGACGAGGAATAAAAGATCCTAATACCACCCAATGGCGACGTGGGCCCGTAAGCCACACAGCCAATGTTAGTAAAAGTTTTTCAGTGACTAGACTCAACTTCGGCCAAGGAGTTGGAAAGGGGGCTACCTACAGGCAGTCGGCTCTGATACCAACTTGTGACGCCCTCGATTCAATCGTACACTAATCATACACGCAAATGTGTACGACCAAGATCAAGGACTCACGGGAAGATATCACAACACAACTCTAGACACAATTTAAAATAATACAAGCTTTATATTACAAGCCAGGGGCCTCGAGGGCTCGAATACATCAGCTTGAATACAAACGAGTCAGCGGAAGCAATAATATCTGAGTACAGACATGAGTTAAACAAGTTTGCCTTAAGAAGGCTAGCACAAAAGCAACATCGATCGAAAAGGCAAGGCCTCCTGCCTGGGAGCCTCCTAACTACTCTTGGTCGTCGGCGTCCGTCACGTGGTAGTAGGCACCCTCGGGGTAGCAGCAGTCGTCAAAGGCGGCATCTGGCTCCTGGACTCCACCATCTGGTTGCAACAACCAGAAAGAAGAAAGAAGGGGGAAAAGGGGGAGCAAAGCAACCGTGAGTACTCATCCAAAGTACTCGCAAGCAAGGATCTACACTACATATGCAACATTATCAAAGGAAGGCTATATATGTGGACTGGGCTGCAGAAATGCCAGAATAGAGAGAAGGCCTAGTCCTATCGAAGACTAGCATCTTCTCGAACCCACCATCTTGCAGCAACAGGAGGGAGTAGAGTAGCATAAAGTAAGTAGCAGTGGTGTTATCAACCTCGGCCGGAGATCCTTTCTCGACTCCCTGCGAGAAAGAAATCCCAGAGCCATACTATCCAGTTATCATCACAATCAAATCCTCATCTCCATCCAGTTCTCATCACAAGTATCCAGTTCTAGTTGTATCGATCGGGATACAACTCCAAGTGTCCGTTACCGTAGGACAGGCTATCGATAGATGTTTCTTCCCTGCAGGGGTGCACCAACTTACCCACCACGCTCGATTGACTCCGGCCGGACACACTTTCCAGGGTCATGCCCGGCCTCGGCCAAACAATACGCCGCAACCCGACCTAGACTTAACAGAGAGGTCAGCACGCCGGACTAAACCTATGCCCCCAGGGGTCATGGGCCATCTCCCCGGAAACTCCTGCACGTTGCGTACGCGGCCGGTGAGCAGACCTAGCTACCTCCTTCAACAAGGCAGGCGCTTGCGCAGTCCAACCCGGCGCGCGCCACTCAGTCGCTGACGTCTATTAAGCTTTGGCTGATGTATACGACGCAGAACGCCCATACTATGCCCACGTGATGGTTAGTGCTATCAGGCCAGAGGCCCCTCGGATCAAATATCCAAATCGTAGTGGATTAGGAACGCGCGGTAACAAGCAGAGACTCACGAAAGAGGTGACCCCGTTGCCCCGTCTCGAGGACTTGCGGCAAGGGCTAAGAATGCCCGGCCACGCCTCGTAATTATCTCACGGGCACCTTCCAGGTCAACCCGTCTCCACATCACTTTCCAAGTAACAGTTGTAAAGTCCAAGTATCCGTGTGTCCAAACATCAAGAGGAAAACCCAAGGAATCACCCTCGGTGGGTTCCACTCAATGTAATCATCAAGGTGAACGTAGAGGAATCACCCTCGAGGTTCACACTTGAGGGGTTGCACGACAGAGTCGTATCGGAAGTGGTTAAAGAGGAAATCACCCTCGATGACCACGACCGAATAGCTACACTACAGGGTTAACATCAGAAGTGTTGTAGAGGTCTCACCCTCGGCACTCGATAGTATCCCAGTAGTGTCGAGCAACTAAGGGGAAAGTGATGTGCGGTGCCGGGGCCTGGTCTTCGATCCCGTTGATCGGGTCTTCAATGATGAAGCAGGGGCAACAAGGACAAGGTGGGGGTCACTGATGGATCACTAACCAACCTATACTAAGCAGTTTAGGATAAGCCGGTAAGGTAACAATAAGCAGGTTACAAAAGGAGGCTATGCATCAGAATAGGAGCAAACAATAACAATAGCAAAATCTAATGCAAGCATGAGAGAATGGAATGGGCGATATCGGGATGATCAAAGGGGGGGCTTGCCTGGTTGATCTGGCAAGAAGGGGTCGTTGTCGACGACGTAGTCGATCACCGGGGCATCAGCGGCCTCGGGGTCTACCGGAGAGAAGAGGGGGAAGAAACAGTAAATACATAGCAAACAGAGGTAACACTAAGCATGACATGACGATACGTAGCGCTAAGCGTGCTCTAACGCGGTCCTAGACGTTATAGGTGAAGGGGGAAAACAACCGGGAAGGTGTTCCCGGTTCCGGACCTGTGTCAGACAGATGACCGGAGGGGGAAAGTTCCATGTTCAGCATGCTAGGGGCATGTGACAGATGAACGGACCGCATATTCGGATTCGTTGGATTTTTCTGAGCAACTTTCATATAGAAAACATTTTCATCCGAGTTATAGATTATTTTATATGAATTTTCTAAGTTTTAAACATATTCTGGAATTATTTATATTAACAGAAAAGGAATATGATGTCAGCATGACGTAGGAGTGACGTCAGCAGTCAACAGTCCGGTTGACTGGTCAAAACTGACACGGGGGACCCACCTGTCAGCCTATGTTACTTAACAGAGCTTATTTTAACTAAACTAAGGTTAATTAGCTGATGGGCCCCACATGTTAGTGGCTAAATAGCTAAACTAATTACTTTTAATTATAAAAACCATTTTATTTATTAATTAAGCGGTGGGGCCGGTTCGTCGGTGGCACTGTACCGCCATGTCAGCGTGTTGACTGGGTCAACCCAGTCAACAGGGCCCCTATGGCCCACTGGCAGTGAGCCAGGGTCGGGCCCGCCCAGCCACGTCGGTGGCGTCCGGCGTCTCACCGCCGGCGATGCTAGAACGCGGCGGAGCCGCTCGGGCCTCGTCGGAAACGCGCTAGGGGCAGCCGTTTCGCGTGCGGTTGGCACCGTTCAAACGCGCACACGACGCCGTGTCGGGTAGTGGTGGTGGCTCGCCCGGGGACGGCCGGAATAACCAACGGCGGCGAGCACGGGCGGCGAAGGCGTTCGGAGTCACGTCGGGAATGGGCTAGGGGGCACGAGAGGGCGAGAGGAAGGGCTGGTCGGGCTCCTGGGAACACCAGGAGCACGATGGAGGGCTCGGACGGGGGGCCACGGCAGCGGTGGCCACGACGGTGATGGAGCAGGGCGACGGTGAGCTACGGCGGTTGCGGCGAGCGAGCTAGAGAAGGGGGCGGCCTACGTGAGAGAAGGGAGAGGGAGAGGAGCTCACCGAGTGGCTAAGGAAAGCCGGTGACAGATTAGGAGCAGCAGAGGGTGGCCGGAGTTGGAGGAGATCAACGGCGGCCGAGGCGGAAGGGGGTGGCTCGATCCGCGCATTGTGGAGCTCCCCGACTCCCGTTCGTGGATGGAGACGAAGCAGACGATGTTGACGGAGACGAGGGACACGGCGGTGAGGCGAACGGGGTTCGGTGGCCGCGGGGACGGGCGAGGCACGGCGGCGACCGCGTCGTGGAGGTGGAGGAAAGGGGATCTGGGGAGAACCCAGAGGGGAGTGGGCGACAGAGGAGAGCAGGGGAGTGAGTGGGGCGCAGGGGAGAGGACCGAGGCGTCGGGGGCGTGGAAGCCTTATCCTCCCCCTCGTCGTCGAGGGCGAGGCGGTCCGGGGCGACCGCGCCCCTGTAGCGACGGGGTCGGTCGAACAGGGAAGGCGACCCGGGGTAAGGTGGGCCGGCCAGTGTAATGGGCTAAAGCCCAGGGAGGCAGGGGGCTCTGGGCTGGCTCGGGTAGGTTAGGTGGGCCGGTCCAGGCGGGTTGGGTCCAGGGGGGGTTGTTCTCTCTCTCCCTCTCTTTTCTTGGCTTTCCCTTTTTTTTAACTTCAGAAAGCAAAATATTTTTATAAAAACCAATCTTGCACCTAAAATACCATTTTAACTTAGGCCATTGCTACAATTAACTTGGCACCAAAATAAAGTAGTTTTTTATGTTTATAACTTAACAAGCATTTAATTTATTTGCTTTAGCTACTGTTTTAAAGTGGTTTAGGGCATTTGGATATTCTGGAAAAATGTTAGTTCACCTCCTATATTAACGAGTGATTATTGGACACAAGATGAACATTTTAGTTTTCATGTTTGAGAAGTTTTGTATTTCGTCATTAACTTGGATTTGAATTTGAATTGGTTTGAATGCAAATGAGGACCAGCAACAGTAAGAGTGATAACATGGCACCATCAGCAGGGGATTACTGTAGCATGATCCTCGGGGTGTTACAGTTTTGGTGCAAATTTTGTGAATTTTGGTCTTTTCTACAATCTAGTGAACTTTGCATTTCAAAATGACTTTGCAGTTTGCACGTGTGGATGGCCGCCGGCGGCGGCTACACTTAGGCAGAGCGCAGGTCTTGATGATGCAGTTCACCTAGCTCCTGGGTGCAGGCTTGATTCGAGGCTACCGCATCCCTCCCATGCAGTTCGTTCCGTGGAGACTCAGTGTAGGTTTTTCTTCGAGAGAAAACAGCAAAAAAAGTTGCAATCCGCTCTATAGACCAGCGATTCAGTTCGTGGATGCTTCCAGTCTAGCATTGCAGTTTGTGGGCGTGCGAGGTCGGCCAAACCAAGCATGCAGATTGCCTGTTGGAAATTTTGTGAATGCATTTTTTATGTGCATCTCGGCCAGGTTGTGCATGCAGTTTGTTGTTTACCTCCTTGGAGTTAATTAATTGAAAAACCGAGATCCAAATCTTTGCACTTTGTTGTGCAAAATTTGTACAGTTTGCTTGTGTAGAACACTTTAGTTCTTTTGTATTCATCTATGTGTCAAAACTACAAAATCAATATAGAGAATGTTGCGGTTCTTTGGGGTTCACACAAAAATGATAGGGATGAAAAACAAAGTAATGAGGTTCACTTTGAAGAGTGTTGAGGTTCGTTTGTGCTCTATGTGAAGTGCAAAAATGTTAGGGAAGCAAAAACAGAGTAATGAGGTCCACTTTGAAGAGTGTTGAGGTTCGCTTGTGCTCTATGTGGAGTGAAAAAATGATAGTGAAGCGAAAACAAAGTAATGATGTTCACTTTGAAGAGTGTTGAGGTTTGCTTGTGCTCTATGTGAAGTGCGAAAATGTTAGGGAAGCAAAAACAGAGTAATGAGGTTCACTTTTGATAGTGTTGAGGTTCACTTTGGCTCAATGTGAAGTGCAAAAAAAATGCTAAAAAGAAATGAAAAAAATGCGGTCCAGTTAAACTTATGTCGTGGTTCACATAAACTTATGTCGAGGTTCCCTTTTTCTTCGATGGGAACTGCACTCGCCTCATAACACAAACACAATAACAAAAAAGCATGCAATACTCTCTGTCCGACATTGCAGTACAGTTTTCAGTCTGAAGTAGTGTTTTCTTCTATCTGATGCAGTTCCTAAATCGATTTGTCGCGAAAAACAGAGTTTCCGCGATTTAGTAAAATTGAAACTGCTCTTAAACCGTAAAGAATTAGAGAAAGTAATATATATATATATATATAAAGTTGCGCCTCGACGATATCTTTCCAACGGCATATCAGTTGAAGCATTCCAATCTGCTGTTTGTAAAAATTTCACGAAAAACAACCGCTGCCTATCATCGTCAGCCGCCTAATTTTCAGAATTAACTAAAAACCGTAAGGAATATCGAAAACATCTCAACATGTCAAAGTTGCGCCTTGTCTATAGTTTTTCAACGGTGTATAATACGCCTCATTTCGACAAATGGTTCAAAAACTGGATAGAAAACAGTGCCAAAAATTGAATTTTTAAAAAAAAAACACAATTCCGCGATTTACTAAATTTAAAACTGCTCTTAAACCATAACGAATTAGAGAAAATAATAGATATGAAAAAGATGCGCCTCGATGATATCTTTCCAACGATGTATCATTTGCTTCATTCCGACAAGCGGTTTAGAAAAAAAAATGCCAAAACACGTTCGCCGCCACTCGTCGTGCGCCACACCATTTTCAAAACTGCTCTTAAACCGCGAGGAATCTCGAAAAGTGTTCAACATGACAAAGTTGTGCCTAATCCATAGCTTTTCAACCTTATATTACTCACTTCGTTCTGATAAACGGTTAAAAAACTAGAGCGAAAAACGTACCAAAAAAACACAGCCTGCAGTTTTTTTGCGACCAGAAGTTCACTCGCTTGTGTACTGCAGCACACTTGGTTCAAGCAATGACATGCATTTGCGTTGAGCCTGCAGTGGGGAAGTGTTATCAGAATAGTTATTCTGCTAATATTAGCAGAATAGACTGGTTGTATGTATGTTTCTATTATATATATATATATATATATATATATATATATATATATATATAATAGAAACAAAGGTTCCGTTAAACCTGTCGTTCGTCCAACCATTTTATAGACCTTCCCACTTCCTTTATTTTTTGTTTTCATTAATCCTATATCTGAATTTTCTTCCACTTTCTTTTTCGATGTAAACTGAGTTTTCTCCCAGTACTTTTCCCTAGAACCAACTCAACTGTCCCACATCTAGCCTAAAAAATAATAATACCCCACGTCCTATTAACTCATCAAATTAAAATGATATTTTATTTCGTAAATTGAAAGTTCTTACGAAATAATAATAATAATTGTTTATATATAACTTGGCAAGTTAACTCATAGTGATTGCGTACATAAGCTTGCAAAGATTTTACTAACCAATGCAGTAATAGACATGCAATCATGTGTTTATGTTTTTATAATATTTCTCCGTCCAGCCCAACATGATATTTTCACCCAGCCTAGCAAGTCCACGGATTTCGAGAAAAACGCAAATGGGCTTTAAATTCTACCATATATATAAACGGGCTGCATAGATGCTACATCATTGTTTCACCCAGCCCACCAAATGGACTAAAAAACAAATGGACTGGCTGACATGTGGTCCAGTAGGTTGAAGCCTAAGCAAGGCGTTGGATTCAGATCCAACGCCCGACATTCTTCTTCAATCTCTCGTCTTCTTCCCCCAGCGCTGCCGGGACTGCCTGCTCCAGCTTCCGGCGTCTAGCGGCGTTGTTGTGTGTGACTCGTAGCGAAACGCTACCCCACCGACGGCCAGGCCATCCCTCCACTCTGCACCTCCTGTTATTCTCTGTCGAGTGTAGGCCCACCCCGCAACCGAACCAGTCAAGTTTCCCACTCCTCTCCGTCTGTGACTCCACTGCCGCGTCTTCCCCATATCTGGGTCGTTCCAGTCTGGGGCCTCGCCGTCGTCCACCGCCACGCGGCGCTCGGCACGGCGTGGTCAACAAACGAGAGTCATCAGAAGAGGATTGTACATGAGAGCCTGATGGCTAGGACCAACGAGGTCCACAGTCGCACGCAAGGAAAGTTCCTCCTTATTAAGATGTTTCCTCCCCCTAACAGATGGGAACCTCCGGCTGTATCTTTGCACGGAGGGAAGTGCCTCCTTGTCATGCGAAAAAAACTATTCCTCCCGATGACAGCTAGGACCCGACAGATTTGGTGGCTGACTTGTGGGCCTACTAAGCAGACGTGTACGCAGGGCTTTGTCAACTTAATCAACAAATGATTCTAGCAGCTGGACCGTTGGATGTTAATCCAACAGTCGTGCTCCTTCTTTAACCTCTGTTCTTGCTCCTATCTCCCATGGGTGGCAGTGTTGCCGCGCACCCCGAACCAATCAAGTTTCCCACTCCTCTCGATCTGCGACTCCATTGCCGCGTCTTCCCCATCTTCGGGTCGTTCCAGTCTGAGGCCTCGCCATCGTCCACCGGCCTTGCTGTGCTCGGCACAGTGTGGTCAAGATGGTCAACAAACGAGAGTCATCGCAAGATGACTGTACGTGAGAGGCTGACAGCGGGGACGCACCACGCGCATGGACGCATGCATGCAACTGCATCCTTTTTACCGTGAAAAAAAATGTTTTCTCCCCCTGACTACTGGGACCCGCCAGCTACATCTCGAACGCAAGGAAGTGTGTCCATATTACGGGCAAAAAAACCGATTCGGCCCCTGACTGCTGGGACCCACCAGCTACATCTTCGCACGCAAGGAAGTGCCTGGCAGTCAGGACCCACCTGGTCGAAGCGTACATAGCGTTGTCATTCTGGTCGTGAACGTGTACGCATATACTGGTCGATGTAGAGGCATGCACGTGTTGTAGTAGAGGAGCACACGTGTCGTAGTCGAGGCACACACGTAGCATGTACACGTACGTACAACGGCCAGGGTGCAAGAAAGTAAATACGTCCACGTACGTACATACGGGTGGGATCTCGAACGCCTACTCACGCATACGTACGGCCAGGGATCGTGTACGTGGCTAGGTCAGAACGGAGAAACTGTGTCGTCGTCATTTTCATGGGGAGGCAACGGAATGTGTCGTGTTCATCGGGAGGCAACGGAACGCGTGCTGTTCATCGGGAGCCAACCGGTTGGGTCGGAACGAATGCGTCGTCGTGTTCATCAGGAGGGCTTTGAAGGAACAGCCGATGGAAACGAGGCTGGCGTACTGCAGAACAGAGGAAACAACCTTGTGTTTGACCGACCATGGTCGAAACGGGATCCTATTCATCGGGAGGGGTCTAGCATACCGCAAAACAGAGGAAATGAACTTCTATTGGACCTGCTACGGTCGAAACAGGGTCCTGTTGATCGGGAGGGGTGTGGCATGCCGCAAAACAAAGGAAACAGACTTGTGTTGGAGCGCTACGGTCGAAACAAGGGTCCTGTTCATCGGGAGGGGTGTGGCGTACCGCAAAATGGGACTCCACCAGATACTGTTCATCTCCACCGTCGACCTCCTCCAGCCTCCACGGGCTACTGTTCATCCCTGTCGACCTCCTCTAGCCTCCACCTGCGACTATTTATCCATGGGCTCCTGTTCATCTAGCCTCCACCGCACACTCCTCCATCGTCTACTGTTCAACCAGCCCTCTTCACAGGGTCCTGTTCAACCAGCCCTCCACCGGCTACTGTTCAACCAGCCGTCCATCGGCTACTGTTCAACCTTCCCTCCACGGGGTCCTATTCATCTAGCCCTCCATGGGGTCCTCTTCATCCGCGTCCAACCGACTCAATCGATCCGGGTCCTGTTCATCCGGCGGCAACACCATGGGGTCATGTTCATCCAACCCCCACCGGGAACTGTTCATCCACCCCCCCAACAACGCTCATTGTTCATCCATAGGCAGCATCGATCGGCTTCAGTTAGCAGCAGTAGCAAAGGAATCGCTCGACCGCTCGGGTTCAGTAACACGTACCTTGCAGTGCAATCGCTCGGGTTCAGTTAGAGCCCAACGCCTCACACCCACGCGCGTACGTGTATGAGAGAAACGCGCATCGCTCAGCCCTCGACTACCCACCGTAACCAGGAATTCCCTGATATTTTCCTCGCCCTCGCTTCTACCACGGTTTTTCTGTCATGCACGGCCCAAAGAATGTCATGCAGCTGCGTCTCCAGCCCACCCTGGACAAAAAGGCAATTTCCTGTCATGATTTTTTATCATAGAAGTAGGATCCCACCACATATATGATGATACCGTATTTTGTCACAATTATCGTCATAGAAGTGTCATAAGTATGACAGAAAAAAAATTCATTCGACACAAAATGTCACGGATGTGTCTTTTTTTGTAGTGATATGTTTCACCAAAATCAATACCTTCTACTTGTGTGTACCCTTGAGCAACAAGGCATGCCTTGTTTCTCACCACAATGCCATTTTCATCTTGCTTGTTGCGGAAAATCCATTTTGTGCCGATGATATTGTGCTTCTTGGGATTCGGTTTGTCAACCAATTCCCATACATCATTCAATTCGAATTGCACCAACTCCTCTTGCATGGCATTCATCCAATCTGGATCACTCATGGATTCTTCATACTTGGTAGGTTCTGCCAATGAAATAAAGGATAAACTGTCACAGTAGTTCGCTAAAGGAGTGCGTGAACGAGTTGTGGGTCAATAACCTAGATTCTCAATTTCATCGTGAATTAATGAAGGATCAACTTGATTTGCCACGTGAGGATGAGCATTTTCTTTGTGATGGTCATTATCATCGGTATCAACATTTATATCATCATTCCCTTCAGGATTGCCATTTTGATCGGCATTTGGATTTTGACTTCCATTTCCATTCGGAGGAGCATTTTCTTCGGTTGTGGCTTTATGAGTTCTGCTTAGAGTGATAGGAGCATCATCATCAGAGGAGTCAAGTGCATTTCCTTCAACATGATTGATGCTCCCAATGGCCATTTGCCGAATAGCATCAGAAATCAGCAGTTCATCTATCACATTTGGCAGGGGGTCCTTTTGAGAGCCATTAGATTCATCAAACCGCACATTTGCCGTTTCTATAACTTTCATGTGGTGAGAGTTATAGACACGATACATATGCGAGTTTGAGCCATAACCGAGAAGAAAACCTTCATGTTCCTTAGGTGCAAACTTGGAAGAGTGATTCATATCAAGAATGTAACAAGGTGCACCAAAAACACGTAAATAAGAAACATTTGGTTTCTTGCGAGTGATAAGCTCATATGCAGCTTTCTTAAGGAGCTTGTGAAGATAAACACGATTGATAACATGACAAGCAATGTTAATAGCATCAGCCCAGAAGCGAATGGGAGTTTCGTACTCATTGAACATAGTTCTTTCCATTTCAACGAGAGTTCTATTCTTTTGTTTAACAACTCCATTTTGTTGGGGAGTGTATGCAACAGAGAACTCATGAGTAATACCATGATCATTGAGAAATTCAGCAATATGAGTATTTTTGAACTCAGTTCCATTGTCACTTCTGACATGCTTAATTCGCACATCATATTCATTCCGGGCCTTCTTAGTGAAGCTTTTGAAGATTTCTTGAGTGCAGGTCTTGTCTTCGAGGAATAATACCCAAGTGTAACGAGAGAAATCATCAATAATAACCAGGCCATAATGACTGCCACCGAAGCTTGCACAATTTTGAGGACCGAATAAATCCATATTAAGAATTTCCAAAGGCCTTGTCGTGGTCATAATTGTCTTGGATGAATGATGCTACTTAGCCAATTTACCAGCCTCACAAGCAGAACAAAGGCGGTTCTTGTCGAATTTCACATCAGGAATGCCACGGAGATGATTTTCTTCACGAGGGTCTGCAAATTTCTCATACCTGCATGACCTAGTCTATGGTGCCACAACCATCCTTCGGTTGCTTTTGCAAGCAAGCAAGTTTGGACAGAGGGACCCTTAGAGAAATCCACAATATAAAGATCACCCTTTCTAATTCCCTCAAAGACGAAGGAATTGTCAGAGGCCATGAACACAATGCATTTCGATATAGAGAATAAGACTAGCATGCCTAGATCACATAGCTTGCCAACTAACATAAGATTGAATCCAAGGGATTGAACAAGTAGCACATCATCAATAGATTTGTCCTTGGATATAGCAATTTTACCTAGCCCAATCACCTTCCCTTTGTTGTTGTCACCAAAAGTGTTATACTTTAGAGGAGAAGCAGTTAAGTCGGGGTCGACAAACAACGACTTGTCTCCAGTCATATGACTAGTGCATACACTATCCATTACCTATTCAGTGCACCCGGAGACATAGTCCTACAGAAGAATTAGGCTTTCTTAACCACCCACATCTTTGCAGGTGGCTTCATGACAAATGAACGAGCAGGATATGATTTATTTCGATAAGCATAGTTGTTGCTCGATGAGGTGCGAGCATAATTGAAAGAATAAGAATTGAAATTCTTTCCAGACGAATGAGCATAGTGATTGTATCCAGTATGCATATACCCATTCTGTCGAATTCTTTGTGCCTGCATCGTTAGTTGAGCAGAAATAGACAAAGCATCAACAATTTGTTAGGCACCCAAATAGCTTTCTTTGGGGGCCATTTTTGCTATTTGGTCCAAAATAGCGAGCAACAGTCTCGCCATGTTGATTCTTGAACAACTTATAGTTGTCTAGGGAATCATCATTATGATTTTCAGGAATAGGAGAGTAGTATCCCGAAAGTAATGCCGGATCGAGAGTTTTGCTCTTTGCAGGAACCCACACTGTTTGAGGATATTGATGTGGTTCCCGGTAAGTGCCATTTTCATTTAGTTTCCTTTCGAAACCGATACCTTCCTTTCTGGGATTTTTGTGAAGAATAGATTTCTTAAGAACATCGCAAAGGGTTTGGTGTCCTTTGAGAGATTTGAACATTCTTGTCTAAAGAAGATCCTTCAACCTAGCATTTTCATCAAAAATAGAACCATTTTCCTCGATTGAGGGGTTAGCACTCGCAGATGATTCAACATTGGTTTGTTCAAGACATTTTAAACATGGTGGCTCACACACTTCAGGTTTATCCTTGAGTTATTGGGTGAGAAGAGAATTTCTCTCATCAAATCATCATGAGCCTCTCTTAGTGCCTCGAGTTCCTATTTCCTTTTCAGGTAATCGTAGGTAAACTTCGTGGTCTGTTGAGAGAAAATCATGACGAGTTGAGAGTTCATCCATTCGGACTTGAGAGTGGAATACTCTTCGGTCAACGACTGATTTTTCTCCACCTCCTCAACCAACAACCCTTCAGATTTCCTGAGGGTTTTCTCAATTTTCTCAAGAGAATTTTGTTGTATGTTGGCAATTTTGATCAGCTTAGCATGGTCATCCTCATCAGAAGAATATTGATCACTGGAGTGAGCCTTGTGATGTTTGGAGGATACCTTTTCTTTCGAATCCTTGGCCATGAAGTAGTAGGCAGGAGTTTCAGTGTCTCTTGACAGATTCTTGAAGAAATTCATTGCAGGAGAAGGTGTGCATGCTATGCCAGCCATGCCTGAGTCAGAGTCCTCATCTGACTCATTCTATTCTTCAGAGGTAGATGATTCTTCTTCTTTAGAATCCATCTCCTTGCTGATGTATGCTTTGGCCTCACGAGAAGTATTTTTCGGTTGGAGGAGGACTTGGAGGGGTTCCTTGTTGAAGATCTTGACGAAGATTTCGAAGTGGAGTTGTCATTTTTCTTGAAGAATTTCTTTGTTTTCTTTTCTTTGTTGGAGTCGTAGTTGTTGCTCTTGCTTTTGCCTCGATAGTTGCCCGAATAATATCTCCCACTAGCACGGGTTTCAGCTTCCTAGAGAGGGCAGTCCGAAATGAAGTTTCCTGGCTTTTTACACTTGAAATAGGTGTATTCTCTAGCAGGTTTTGATGAAGACTTTGAACCCCCGGAGTTGCCTGAACTTCTTTTCTAGAACTTGCTCTTCTTGTGGAAACAGTGGAATTGTTTCGTTATCAGTGCGAGATCTTTGCTGAGTCGTTCTAGATCATCTGAATCTTTTTCGGCATTTCCATCTGAGGAGGAATCAGCCACAACTTTGAGAGCATGATTTTTTGCATTGAGTTGAGCAATACAGATCTATTTTCTCTTCTTGTTGTTCCCTGTGATTGTTATATCTTTCCATGACATCAGCAGAGGTGAGGGACTTGAAATCATGACATTCATGAATCATCAGGACAAGAGTATCGAAAAAATTGTCAAGCGATCTGGGCAGTTTCTTGACAACTTCATGGTCGGTGATATCTTTGGCACCGAGACCTTGAAGTTCATTTGCTATATCACTGAGACGATCAAAGGTTTGCTGACATCTTTCATTTCCAACACGCTTGAAGCGATTGAATTTCGCTCGTAGGGTATCAATTCAAGCTTCCTTCTAAGTTGAAACTCCTTCATTGGTCTTTTCGAGGACATCTTACAGTTCCTTTGCAGTGTCACACTGACGATACCGAAGGAATTATGCTCGAGAGAGATGGCCACCAATCTCATCTTTGGCTTGAGCATCCAGTTGAATGAGCTTCTTTTCTTCATCGGTAGAGCTTGAGGAATAGCGACTGTCAGCCCAAGCTGCACCATGTTCCACATATCTTCATCTATTGCTCGGAGACGGATCTTCATCTTCTCCTTCTAGAAGGGATAGTCCGTCCCATCGAATAAGAGAATCTTGAGATGCGACTTGTAGTTCACTGAAGACATACTTAAACTCCAAAGTCATTAGACTAAAATGAGCAGATTCAAGGAGTACCTTGCTCTGATACCAATTGTAGGAACAAAGTATGTCAACCAGAGAGGGGGGGTGAATGGGAGTTTTAAATTTTCTTCAGAAAACTTAATCTCTCAGAACCCAGCAGAAGAACGAATGAAAAATAAACTATTGTAAACTAACACATAGTACCGAAGGGAAACTAAAGCATGCTTTGATGCAAATCATACGAATGAAAATGCATTGAAGGTAAACGTGAGTGACAGAGATAACCAAAGATGCTCGATCGTGACAAGGAATTTGTTCAACCAGTTCGTCCTTCTGCACAAGGACTACGTCTGGTTGGAGGGGTTGTGACTTAACACGAAAGATAAACTCTCTTCACCTTACTCGACAATCGGTTCGTCAACCGATGCCGATTACTCGTGGTAGATACTCAAAGGCGATCTCCGAACCTTTACAGACTTCTTCTTCGCGAACCACAATCACTCTTGGTCTCTGAAGAAATTGACACCTAACTATCTAGAGAGTTTGCAGCTCTCAAGAGTAATAGGCGGAGCGTACTAAACTTAGATTCGAGTGATGCTGAACCACTATATAATTCTTCGGCTCTAGGGTTTTTCTCTCAGTGGATTTTAAACTCAAATCGGTCAGAGAGTGGGTTGCCCAACAATCTTCTCAGAAATCGGATGGAGAAGCCACCGGACAAAGCCGACGCGGGGTGGCTATTTATAGCCGCAGCCTTCCCAGATGGGAAATGACCATTTTGGGCATGAGGTCCAGCCAATGGCCAACCGACACGTTCACAATGGTCGTATTTTGGAGCAACGGTAACATTACTTGAGGAACAAGTAATGCTAACTCCTCAGTCCAAGGCAAATCTCTCGCAGCAAAGAAGATCACAGTCTCTTGCTGGCAATTATTTACACGGAACACAAAGAGATTTCTCTCACAACTTTCATAGGATTTGGGTTAAGCATCAGAGAATCAATGCTTCGAACGCTACACCCCTCTTAATAGTATGGTGGTCCTATGACACAATGAAAGAATAAGAACAACGAAACAAATGCTATGTCTTCACTTTGTCTTCATTCTTCCTCGAACGCAGTCATATGCTTCAAACAGATACCAAACCAATTGCTTAAACTTTAGCAATTTTTAGGGGTCACTCTTGTTAGCTTTATCTTCGGTGATAACCTTCGGTGCACAGCAGTGAGATTATCTTCGTCATTTGCATCAAACTCCTCGATACTTCAGGGACCTATTACTCTGTGTGCACTAGCAAACACAAAGTCCAATACTATTTATGTCAACAAACTCCAAAACATAAGGGGCCTATCATTGCACCAACAAAGGTGGCCGGCTGGCCACCCTTGGGCCGCCTCTTGGCTGCCTCCCCTCCCCCACCTATATATATGATGGAGGGGGAGTCACACAAAGACCATGACAATCTCTTAGCCGTGTGCGACGCCCCTCTCCACAGTTTAGTCCTCCGTCCAGTTTTTCCATAGTGCACGACGAAGCCCCGCGGGAACAAGTTCACCATCATTGTCACCACACTGTCGTGCTGTCGGAACTCATCTACTACTTCGCTCATCTTGCTGGATCAAGAAGGTGAGGACGTCATCAAGCTGAACGTGTGCTGCGGAGGTGCCGTACGTTCGGTACTTGATCGGTTGGATCGCGAAGGTGTTCGACTACATCAACCATGTTGTTAAACACTTCCGCTTAACAGTCTATGATGGTACGTAGACACACTCTCCCGTCCTGTAGCTATGCATCTTCATGGATAGATCTTGCGTGTGCGTATAATTTTTTTTGTTTTCCATGCAACGTTCCCCAATAGTGGCATCAGAGGCAGGTCTATGCGTCGATGATATGCACGAGTAGAACACAAAGGAGTTGTGGGTGGTGATGGTCATACTTCTTACCACCAACGTCTTATTTTGATTCGGTGGTATTGTTAGATGAAGCGGCCTGGACCAACCTTACATGTCCACGCACATGAGACCGGTTCCACCGACTGACATGCAACTTGTTTTGCATAAAGGTGGCTAGCGGGTGTTTGTTTCTCCTACTTTAGTTGAATCAAATTTGACTACGGCTGGTCCTTAAAGAAGGTTAAAACAACAAAATTGATAATCCCTGTTGTGGTTTTGCGTAAGTAAGAACAGTTCTTACTAGAAGCCCGTAGCAGCCACATAAAACTTGCAACAACAAGTAGAGGACGTCTAACTTGTTTTTGTAGGGCATGTTGTGATGTGATATGGTCAAGACGTGATGTGATATACGTTGTTGTATGAGGTGATCATGTTTTGTAATATGGACAACTGGTAGGAGCCTTAGGATTGTCTCTTAATTATTGTATGAAATGCAAGCGCCATGTAATTGCTTTACTTTATCGCTACGCATTAGCAATAGTTGTAGAAGCAATTGTTGGCGAGATGACCTTGATGCAATGATGGAGATCAAGGTGTCGAGCCGGTGACAATGGAGATCATGAAGATGATTTGGAGATGGAGATCAAAAGCACAAGATGATGATAGGCATATCATGTCACATATTTTGCTTGCTTGTGATGTTTGTCCTTTATGCATCTTATTTTGCTTAGAACGGCGGTAGCATTATAAGATGATCCCTTCACTAAATTTCAAGATAAAAGTGTTCTCCCCGAGTATGCACCGTTGCCAAAGTCCGTCATTTCAAAGCACCTCGTGATGATCGGGTGTGATAGACTCTACGTTCACATACAACGGGTGTAAGACAGTTTTGCACATGCAGAATCCGCGACGAATGGCTTGCCCGACACCTCAGCCAAGAAAAGCCGAAGTCCATGGCAGCCCTCACTTCACTCATGACCCGCTTTTGCGCTGGCAAAGATAGTTGGCTTGCCTGTAGCAGCAACAGTACCAGCAATCCTGGCACTTCCGAAGCAAGGAGCAGAAACGGCAGGCCCCGACGCAACAAAAATAAGCGTTGTAGCAACACTGACAATGCCGAAGCAACGGCGGTCAATGCCAGATTCAGTGGCTCCAAGCCCGGTCAGCGAAAGAGGCCATTCAAAAGTAACAAAGATGGTTCATCTAGCCTGGACCGAATACTCGATCGACCTTGCCAAATTCACGGCACCCCGGACAAGCCCGCCAACCATACCAACAGAAGTTGTTGGGTTTTTAAACAGGCTGGCAAGTTAAACACCGAGCACACGGAGAAAGGGTCGCCCAGTGAGGATGACGACGAGGAGCCTCGCCCACCGAACATAGGAGGATAGAAGAAATTTACCCTTGAGGTCAAGACGGTGAACATGATATATGCTACTCACATCCCCAAAAGGAAGCGCAAGCGCGCGTTAAGGGACGTCTATGCGATAGAGCCAGTCGCCCCAAAATTCAACCCATGGTCAGCATGCTCGATCACCTTTGATTGCAGGGACCATCCGACCAGTATCCGTCATGGAGGTTCAGCCGCATTAGTTCTCGACCCAATTATCGATGGATTCCACCTCACGAGAGTCCTCATGGACGGCGGCGACAGTCTTAACCTGCTCTATCAGGACACAATCCGAAAAATGGGTATTGACTCGTTAAGAATCAAGCCCACCAAAACTACCTTTAAAGGAGTAATACCGGGTGTAGAGGCCCGCTGCACGGGCTCAGTCACATTGGAAGTCGTCTTTGGTTCGCCAAACAACTTCCAAAGCGAAGACTTGATCTTCGACATTGTCCCTTTTCATAGTGGCTACCATGCACTGCTCAGACGAACTAAATCGCCAGGGGCTCCATTCAGCCACGTACATTTCTTAGATATACCATAAGCGTCTGATTGTCATGTACACCTTGGCACGACCTAAATCGCCAGGGGCTCCATTCAGCCACGTACATTTCTTAAATATACCATAAGTCCGAACACTTTTACAGTACAATTCGGCGTCCCGAATCTAGCATTATATGCATCGGCTCCGAATCATGTCTTGGGTCAATAGTTGGGTTGCCCGGCTCCTGTGGTTACTACCTTACGTTCTGATTGTTCGGCTAAGGAAGTAAAGGGAGAACTACTGTGATTGTGTTTCTGGTTAGCCGGATAAACACCTCAGTAGAGAAAGCCTAAAACTGACTGTCATGATGCGGCGAGAGCTAGTCAGCTATTCGGTGACTCGGTATAAATCTCTTGTGATTTTTTCCGTTTCACACGAAGGAATGGTTTTTATATAGTCAGGTGTCTATAGCACCTAAGTTTGGATCACTGAACAATACCAGGGGCTGCGCCTACAATCTTATTGTCAAACTCCTATGGCTAAGTGAGAGCGATAAAGCCATATAGTCTGATTACCTGGTTCACCGCACCAGCACCTCCTTCAAGGACCAAGTCATTGGGTTAAGTGTGTTTTTGTGCTGTTCTGAACACCCCCGTAGTATCTACATGAGGGGTTGAAGCCGACGACTGGCCAACTCTCAGATTCAATAAATGGCTGCAACAGAGGATAAATAATTTCAGATGAAACAAGACTAAAATGGTATAAACGCCTGTTTTCATTATACAAAGTTTGGGCATGCAGCATAGATACATTCATTCAAAAATGGTGTCCTTCAAACACAGGCCCTCTATAATGCGAGATCCTTCAAGGACGTCGTTGAAGTATCTCTCCGGCACACGATGCTCCTTGCCCGCGGGCGGTCCCTCAGTTGCAAGACTGGTGGCATTCATCTTCGCCCACTGCACCTTGACACGGGCACAGATGCTATCAATCACCGTACCCATAAGGGAATGGTGTTCCTCCACAATGGAAGCACTCTGAAGCGCTTCCACCAGAGTGTCCGACGCCTTCGGGTTGATAGAGGACACCGGTGAAGATGGTGCACCCCCTTCTCTTGAAGGAGGCTGCTGGCCCGATTCTGGAGCCGTATGGGTATCCGGAATAATATTGGGTTGGGGGCCGAATTGAGCATGGCCCCCGTCGCCGGTCTCTATGGGGGTTGATTTCCCCCTCTCTTCGGTGACAGATGTATTATCCTCCGTCGCCACCTTCACGGCCTCCCGCACTTCCCTGTGACTTGGAGAGGTTCTTCGGGGCAGCACTTCAGTGTTGTCCATAGCGTTGGGTGGAGAAACCTGCGGAGGAGATTCGCTCTCCATCGCATTTGGCCCTAGCGAGTTCCCAGTTGACGATGATCGTTGAGGGAGATCACGAGCCGGGCTACAATATGTAATTCAATATATTAGAACTACAAGGCATGAAATCGGATATATGAAAGGTTTCTTTTGATACTTACGATCTGGCCAGGGGCTTTGGCCTCGTATGCCACTTGGGGATGGCTTCGGCATCCATTTCGGAGTCATCCGAAAGGGAGGGTTTCCCCTTCTTGGACGCTTTCGCCACTAGATCCGTGGAAGCCGCCCTTCTCTTCTTTCCCCCCTTAAGGGGGGAGTTGCTCTCTTCCTCCTCTACATCTTCTTCATGAGAGGAGGAGCACTCGGTGTCTTCGGACACGGCGTCCGAAGCACCCTTACGGCGGAGGCCACTTCTGGCCTCCTTGCCCTTCTCCTTGGCCTTCTTCTCCGGCACCTGATATGGTGCCGGAACCAGCATCTTCGTCAGCGAAGGGGTGGACTGGTCTTCGGGCAGCGGAGCCGGACATTTGATCTGCTCCGCCTTCTTTGTCCAGACCTGTGGGAGTAAGAAAGTTCAATATACTCCTTGGATTTGCAAATTAAAGTCATCATAAAACTTACAGGAGTAGCCGGGCGAGCGCAGTCGAGGCCGCAGTCTTCGGTCGTTTCCGGCCACGACTTTTGAGCCTTGAAGAGCAACTTCCATATGTCTTCGTGCATTGTGCCGAAGAACCGTTGCAGGGAGAATCGGGCAAAAAAGCGTCACCTGGATCACGCTGGCATGGCTGGTGTTCTTGTTTATCATACCCTTGACGCGGCTCTCCAACATCGTCACCTTGTCAGGCGACTCCCAATCTAGGCCCTTATTGAGCCAGGATGTAAGCCGCATCGGGGGCCCAGACTTGAACTTAGGAGCGGCGGCCCATGTGGAATCGCGGGGTTCCGTGATATAGAACCACCCCTGTTGCCGTCCCTTGATGGACTCCACAAAGGTTCCCTTTGGCCAGGTGACGTTGGGGAGTTTGCTCACCATGGCGCTGCCGCACTCTACGTGTTGGCCTTCGACCACCTTTGGCTTCACATTGAAGACTTTGAGCCATAGGCCGAAGTGGGGAGGGATGCGGAGGAATGCCTCGCACACGATGATAAACGCCGAAAGTTTGAGGAAGGAATTTGGGGCTAGATCATGAAAATCTAACCCATAGTAAAACATAAGACCACGGTCGAAAGGATGGAGGGGAAACCCTAGTCCACGAAGGAAACGGGGGATGAACACTACCGTATCATTAGGCTTTGGAGTGGGAATGATCTACTTTTTTGCAGGGAGTCGATGGATTATATTCGTGGCCAGGTACCCAACTTCCCGGAGCTCCTTGATGTTCTCCTCTGTAATTGAGGAAGCCATCCACTTGCCATGCACTCCAGATCTGGACATGGCTGGGGTGTTTGGTGGCAATGGAAAAGATAGGGACTTGGGCGCTGGAGCTCGAATGGCAGATGGGCTGAGGAGGAAGAAGACGTGGGGTAAAAACACAGATCCTTATCTTCTTATAGAGGCAGTGGATGTCAAGCACCCACTCGCAAGCCTTAAATCTCGCCTATTTCAAAGGGGACATGTGAACGGCACAGTTGGATTACCCAAACCCCTATTGATGAGAATCTCGTGACAAGGGGACGCGATCTCTGCTTTGACAAGATGTGCATATGGTCGTGCCTCAAAACACGAAGCAAAGGCTGTGAAACGGTTCAGCATAATAACAGGGCCAGGACATAACCCCTCGCCACAAAAATCGCCTATGGATGTGTCTTACTTCGTTTTGAATATTTTTGCCCTTATAGCTTAAGGCTATAATTATTTAAAAGAGTCGGATACAACTATTTTGTGTGGAGGACTGCATTGGAGTATTCAGAGAAGGAACCTGCCTTGCAATGCCGAAGACAATCTGTGCGCCGAATACATCGCCATTGAACCCTGGTTCAGGGGCTACTGAGGGAGTCCTAGACTGTGGGGTCCTCGGGGAGCTGTCCTATGTGACATGGGCCGGATTGATGGGTCGTGAAGATACGAGATAGATGGTCTTCTCCCATGTCCGGATGGGACTCTCCTTTGCATGGATGGCAAGCTTGGTGTCTGGATGTGTAGTTTCCTTCCTCTGTAAACTAACTTTGTACAACCCTAGTCCCCTCCGGTGCCTATATAAACCGGAGGGTTTAGTCCTTAGGGGCGATCACAATCATACAGGCTAGACATCTAGGGTTTAGCCATTTCGATCTCGAGGTAGATCAACTCTTGTAACCCCTATACTCATCAAAATCAATCAAGTAGGAAGTATGGTATTACCTCCATTAAGAGGGCCTGAACCTGGGTAAACACCGTGTCCCACGCCTCCTGTTACCTTCGATCCTTAGACGTATAGTTCGGGACCCCCTACCCGAGATTTGCCGGTTTTGACACCGACAGCCCACCTTTGCCAGGGCTTCACAGGGGTGCATCCCAACACGGTGCTCTTCCGCCACTATTTCATCCCTCGCATCCAGGCAGGGGGCGCCATCTCCGGCTGCATCACTTGGATCCCGAGGGCCTTGAGCAAGGGCACGTACTTGGAGGGTTCCACGAAGTATAAGTGGGACGAATGGCGAGGTAGGTTGTGCTGGATCGAGGAGAAAGATCCACAGGACTTCTGACAGGTCAGTCGGAGGCCGCCGACCAGCGGCAGTGACTGGGGCAACCTCGACACTAACAACGAGAAGCTCATAGTCGCCACCACTAGGATCCATAGCCTCACCTCTGCTGGGCTCACGCTCGAGATGATCGGGTCGATTTCATCTACCGCGGTATTGCTCCTCTGCACAATAAGGGGAGGCCGGCCTGGGACTTCAAGAATGCGGCAGACATCATGAGGCTCTGCCCTGGCCTGAATTATAACTTTACGGTAATACAACATGCGTATCTCTGCCAGAGGCTTTTCCAGCTCAAGGTCGACAAGACGGGCAAGGCCGAGAAGTCCGGCAAGGCTGCCAAGATCGGCAAGGTTGACAATCCGTTCAAGTTTCCAGCGGGGGTGGTCCCGTTGAGCAACAATTCTTGCTTGACCGCTATCATCGCCATGATGCCGGTGTTCAACGCGCATGCCCTTGACTCGACCTGGGTCAAGCCAAAAGCAGAGATAGTGCAAAAGTTCTTTCACAACTTGTCGGAGACGTATGTCTGTGCTGAGCCGCAGCTCATCCGCCCCACCACTGAGGAAGAGATGGAGTACATTGCCACCAGGGTGGAAGAGGCGGCACTTGTCGAGGAGGCCAGCAGCCTTGGCGCAGTGGAGGACAAGGCCAAGGAGGCCGAAGAGGAGAATAATTTTGCTGAGTGGTCAGGGTCCGCCGAGGGGCCCAGCGGCACCAGTGCCGGGGCTCCTCTTGTTGAAGAAACGGCCGAGGAGACGGGCGAGGAGGCGGTCGAGGAGGCGGCTGAGGAAGCGTCCGAGGCGGACGAGCCTTTAGACTCGAAGAAGCGCGTCCTGCGGCGGGCCGGCTCCGGGGAGCCAGTCTGGCCCGGCAAGGCCATGCAGCGGCAAGAGGCTCAGGCGCAACCCATGCGCCAGACGAGGCGCGTGGCCATGGAAGTGGTGAAGGAAGCTGCGGCGGCGAAGAAAGCTGCGGTCGCTGCCTCCTCCTCGACCAAGCGCGCCGCCGCCTCCTCCTCGACCCAGCGCCCAAGGAACCCGTCTCCTCCTCCTCCCTTTGCAGACACCATCCCGGTGGCCGATTTTGACCTTGGGTCCTTCAGCCCAAAGAATAAGAGAAAGCCAGAAGAGGAAGACGAGTGAGCACCTCGCCTCCCCATTCATTTCCCGATCCTTTATCTAGATCATTTTATCTTGACTTGATCTTGTCTTCGCAGGGACACAAAGACGCTGGCTCAGAGGGTGGCGAAGAGAGCCAGGGCCCCGACGGGCGATGATCCCTCAACAACCACTTCACGTGCGCCGAGGGTGATCTTCATCAGCCCGGCGACCAGCCCCCAGTGCAGGCCCTATTCTAGCCCCCAACGTGAGTCCGTTATCCATTTCCCACCGGCGGGCATTGGAGTGCGTATCTTTAGTGCTAACCTTGCCTGGTTCGCAGGAGGAGAGCAGCAATAGGAGGAGCCACTGAGGGCCATCCCTGACACGCCGCCCCCGTCAACCACGCCAACTAGAGGGGTGTCCCCGGCAAGGGCATCCATCGACAAGCCCACGCGCATGGAGGAAGAGGTGGTGGGCACAGGCGCTGGTGATTTTGTCCCAGCAAGGGATGTTGCCGGGGAGGGAAACACTTCCTCTCCACTCGTCACAGGTAAGCCGCTTGCCTCTCGCCCCTTGCCACCTTTTCCATGTGATTTTCTTTCTTTTCTTCATCTTGAACTTTGGTTTTGGCTCTGCCTTACTCTCCATTTTGGTCTCCAGATCCTCCCCTGGTGGACCAGACGGACGTCGATGCAGTCATCAAGGAGACCGCCAAGGACGCCGAGGCCGAGGCCACCAAAATTGTCGTCGAGGAGGCCGCCAAGGGGTCTGCTGGGGAGGCCAGCAAGGCCGCTGCCGAGGAGGCCGCCAAGGGGCTGCCGGGGAGGCCGGCAAGGCCGCCACTGAGGAGGCTGCTAAGGAGCCTGCCGGGGAGGAGGTGGTCGATGACCAACCCTCTTCCTCTTCAGCCCTTGCCCCGAGAAAGTACTTCAAGGTGGGCGACGATCTGTTCGTCAGCCTCCCAGGGATGGCGAGCACCAAGGCGCCAGCCGAAGGGGAGGTGTTTGACGATGAGGTACTCGCTGCTGCCGGGCTCTATGTTGTCGACGAACCGAGCGCCAGCAGCAGCGGTTCCAAAGAAGATCAACTCCTTTAGGCCATGAGTGCCAACTTTCAGAAGCTCCAGGCGCTCTACCACGCCCACAAGGATAAGGCGGACTCCAGGATGGCCGCCGTGGACAAGGCAGAGGCAGACTTTCAGGAGTGCGTCGCTCAGATGCAAGTCTGGTTTGCTGAGGCCCGGCAGGATCTGAAGGCCACCCAGGACCAGCTGGGCGAGCACCAGCAAGAGCTCCTCCTAAAGCAAGCTAACTTTGATAAGGCCCAAGAGGTGGCGAAGGCACAGGTCACCAAGGACGAAGCTGATCAGATGCAGCGCCGCTTCCTGCTTGACGTCCAAGAAGGGGACTTGGTTGTCTGCGAAGTGGCGCTCGCCGCCAAGCTTCGCGCCAAGGATGAAGAAGTTGAAAAGCTTGTCGCGCAGCAGACCCAGGTGCTGAAGCAGGAGCACAAAGAAGCACTTGATGCTTTGGCCCGGGACCATGCCGGCAAGCTGGTGGTCGTCGACGGGGCTGAAGCCACAGAGGCCGCCAAGAATGAGCTGGCGGACAAGGTGGAGAAGCTGGAGCTGGAGCTGGAGGAGCTGAGGTAGGAGATCTCTAAGCTGAAGAAGGACAGGGACATGACTGCCCGCACTTTGGCGAAATTGCAGGTCACCATCTCCCACAAGACCAAGCTGCTCTCCGAGGCCAACAAATCCATCGCCGATCTATAGTTGAAGCTGGAGACCTTGGAGAGGACGCTCTCGGAGACCAGTGCCCGTGAGAAGACCCTGATCAAGGATCTCGCTAACGAGAGACAGCTGCTGCAGAATGCTGCCACCTCCCACAATGACCTTGTGGACAACACGAAGCTCTAGACCAGCCGCCTTGTCGACGTGGTGGAGAAGCTCACCGCGCAGCTGGCCGTCATGGGCATGCCGAGCTTCAGATTCTCCCATGAGGTGAATGCGACCGACAATGCCAGGCTGACCCTATTCTTCGAGCACGTCCTCGACGCCTTGAAGCTGCTCCACTCTAACAGGGCCACTTATCTGGCCAATGAGGCCCGAAAGCTTTGTCGGGGCGCCTTGATCAAGGTTCTCACCAAGGTGGCGTACTAGAACCCCAACGTCGACTTTGCCAACGCACTTGATAGCTTGCCAGAGGATGCAGACCTCAAGGCGCTTGAGGAGCGTATCGAGCCCATCATCAGCTGCGTCGACGGAGTCAAGAGGTTGGAGGGCCAGCGCCGGGCTTAGCTGCTCCATTTCTTGTTGCCGTGCGAGTTCGTACCCAATATAATTTTATCTTAAGTTAGAACCGCGGCAATCACTGATGTAATATAACTTTACTGTGCTTTGAACTGAATGCATGCTATTTTCTTGTTTGATCTCTCTTTCTATGTACTACACCCTACGCTTAGTTGGATAGGCTTGCCGCCTTGCCGTGGGCGGAGGAACGGATCCTTAGCAGCCTGCTTGGGGGTGTCGCTGCCGGGCAAGACACCTTGCCGTTCTCGGTGCAGCCAGTTGAGCTGTTGAGCGGACTCGAAACAGAACAAGGGCGCTGCCAATAGTGGCATGATTCCTTTGCGTGCAGGTTTTCCATACAAAATCCGAGACACTTCGAGGAAAATAGCCTTAGAAAAAGGATCACTCAAAGTTTCAGCGTGACTTAGCTTTTTGTTGCTGCGCGGATCGTCGTTGCAGCCGCAAATGACACTGCTCGCCTGGCCGCTGGTACCAGAATGACGTAGATGTGGTCGATCACCTCCGCCACCAGCGTCTGCCACTATGACAGTCTAGATTTTGCCTTCTCTCTTTTTCCAGACTTTATTTTCCCTTGCTTTGGATTTGAGTTTTTGGAATCAATTCAAATGGACTTATCACTTGGGCATGCCCTTTACTATCACCCAAGTGACCCATCTATCTCTCATTCAACCTCATTTCCCTGAAACCCCAAAAAATGGCCCAATGAATATTTTTCATAAAAGGAAAATATTCAATTTCTCTTCTGAAACTCATCTCAGAAACTAATGCTACAAAGCAACCCTCATTTTTATTACTCCAAAAATCTTGATATAATTCCTGAATATTCTTTGAAACTTGGCCCACCTCCCTGAGCAAAAATATTGCATGACTTTTTGGAATATTTTTGCTACAGAAAATCATTTCACTTCTGTCCCGAAAATGCACTTTGTACAACATGTGTATTTTTCTTTGATCCAATGGAGATGGTTTTTCTTGAGCCTCATTACCCTCCTAAGTAAAACTTAACCCTAGGAGATCAGCCCTAATGGCCTTCTAGAAGCCCTCCAAAGTTGGCAACCAAGTTTCTGACCAGAAACTTGCCAGCAAGCTTAAGTCATTTCTAATCGGCCTGGCATTGAGTTCTCAACTTTCCTAGACCTAACACTGCACGAACAACAACACGGACAAGGTTTGGCCGAGCGTGGGCATCGTTTTTACCATGCCAGCATGGTGACCGCGTGTGGACACGGGCTCTGGCATGCGTTCGACGCGCTCTGTGTCGCGCCAGTGCCTCTGTTTGGCGCGTGCTTGATCCAGAGCTCGCCGATGACTGTCGCGCGCGCCACCAGCCTCGACTCATCACCCTTGACCTCTCCTTGGCGCTTGCCGATGCCAGAGACGCTGCAGCAAGAACCGGCACGTCGCGGACTAAAGCCATAGTGCGCCCATGCCCCTGTCTTCTTCTTCCCCTGCTTCTTGTGCTCGTCCGTGAGCGTGGACAGCTCCCGCGTGATTGCTGAGCTCTTCCACCCCTCTCTGGCAACATTAGTCATCACTCGTCGGCTTCCAGAGAACTCCAGCGGCGCCATGTATCCCCCTCCTCCTCCGGCTATATATAGAGCCCCTCCCTCCGCTTCGAAGCCTCACACCGCACCTCTCAACCACAACGACCCCGTCGCTTAGCCATAGCCCGGCCGGGCAGGCCTCTGGCCGCCGCCCCGACCAGAGCTCGTCGGCGACCCCTGCAGCCCCTCCACCCCATTCAAGAGCAGCTCGAGCTCAACCAACCCCTCAGACGCATCATTGGAGGTCCACTGGTGTCGGCTAGAAGCATTGGAGCCCCTGGAGTCGCCCCTCGCCGTGGCCTTCTTCCTCTCCGGCAAGTCTCGACCGCCACCGCCGCTTACGAGCATGATTTCGAGCAGCTCCGGCCATCCCCCGATGAGCCACGGGTATAGGTAGGTGCGTCGTGACCCCCTCTCCACTTCTATCCCTCTGGATTCGCCCAAGAGCCCCTCCTCGCCGGCGTGAGCTCCGGCGGAGCGCCGCCGTGCTCCGTTTCCTCTCTCCCCCTCTCTCTCCTGACTGGTGGGCCCCGTTGTCAGCCTCTCCACTCGCACCCGACGTGGTACAAGTGGAGGCGCATTCTGTGTTTACGCCATCGATGTCACCCCCCCCCCAGGCTTTCTGTTTTATTCAAATAAATTCAAAATTTTGACCAGAACTTTGACCAGTGATAACTTTTAACCTATAAGTCCAAATGAGTAGATTCTTTTTGCATTATGTTTGTTTCAAAGAGCTCTAGCAGCACACCAAAGTGTGGATTTTTCCTTGCTGTCTAGAATTTCTGGTGATTTTCAGAATGGTTCTTAATATTTTGTTTTGTGGTTTTTAAATATTTTCAGAGGGAGAGACTTGTCTTGAAGATAACCAGGAGGAGTGTGAACCTCCTCTGCTCTAAGGCAAGTCACACCAACATTTGTATGGTGTCATTTCAATATCTATGATTTTCCTACTTGAATATGAGCTATTTTCATGCATTTAAATTAGTTAAATAAATAGGGTTCAATGCTAGTTACTTTGTCATGCTTAAAATGCTTGCTTAAATTACTGGTTGAATGCATGAACTAGTTTGGTCAAGTAGAATAAAGTTTTAACTATGTGAAATTGCTTTAAAGAATAATGGTAGTTTCTTTTTGATAATTGGATTTTCATATAAATTATGAGTTAATCAAAATGATGCATGATAATAACCAGTGAGATAGGATCAGTAAGGTTTGATGATGAGTAGTGGAAGAAAATCATTTTTGATGAGGTTGATCCGTTCATGTGAGTTGTATGTTTTGCATGTTGAATAGTTGCATGATCATGGCATCGTATGACTTCGAGTGATTTTATTTCAAGTTAAACCTGATCATAATCCAACTTGAATATAACGTTGATCAAGTCATGGTGCCACTAAATCGGGTTTTCCTCAGTGCAACCACATTTACCTTTATGGGGAGGTCTTGATTCGGTCCTTTGTCGTGACTCTCGCCGGTGCCTCCAATGAGGGAAGGTTATGGGCGTGCGGTACCCTGGCCCGATAAGCAGACATTACCTTGTGTGCCTGTTGGTTTTTATGGTACCTTGTCCCCGTTTGGGACCGTTTTTGCCACGATGGTGGCCGTTGATGCCTTTGGTAGGCACGGGGCCACCCATGACTTAGCCTTGAGAGGGAGTTGGTCGGAGTGGCCGGGAGAGTGTCATGGCAACGGAAGGGTTTCGTCGGAACATCGTTGGTCCACCCGAATGGGAGTGCGAGGCCATGGGTTATGTGGTGTGGGTAAAGTGTGCTACATCTGCAGAGTGTATTCAATCTATCGATAGCCGCGTCCTCGGTTACGGATACAACTCGGTAGTCACACCATGGATCAACATTTATAAGTAATCTTGCACACTATATTTATTGTCGGTACTGGTTTTGTGATGATTTGTGGGATCTTGAGATGATCGTGAGTGTTTGGCTCCAGTTGTGATCCGGGTATGATCACCGTTCGGTTACAAGGTAACCCGTCTGGTAAGCGAGTCTAAGCGACTCAGTGCACAAGTTGGTTTCACCGCATCAGTAGCATTACTTGCATTGCATTAACCTGAATAATTGTCATGATATTGATTTTCATTATGCTTATGTTTGTTGTGAGCTTGCAAGTACATTCAATGTATTGACCTGGCATCTCATGCCAGATTTCAGGCAAGTTGTATCGGATTGGAGAGCTTCCCACGTCTAGATCGTGTCCATGTCGGTGTCCCTGTGCTATGGAGTTCCACTTCGTCGTCGTTCCACTGCCGCATAGTTTATGTGATCGAGGCCCCTTCATGTTCATTAAATATTGTACATACTGTTCAGCCACACACCGTGTGCCGCTTGGCCTCTTATCTCAATGTAATATCAGATTTATGCTTCCTCTAGTATCAATTAAGCGGTTGTTCTGAATTATGCCAGAAGACTTGATCTCTGGGCTGACAATGCAAGGTAAAGCGGTTGCTCTAAGCCGGGGTGCCACAACACTTGGTATCAGAGCCGTGCTGATTGTAGGACACGCTAGACCGTTATTGCGTTAGTTGAACGGTAGATAGTTTCGTCTGAGTGCCGGTAGTCATAGAAATTGATTGTTGCATTGCATGCATTTTTATATGTTGTTATTACTAACCGTCTGATGGTTGTGAGTTTAGATGGCTCCAGTTCTGATCTTGTACCATCCTGAGCCAGCTCCGTACACATCACCGCACCTGCTTCAGAATGTGTTGCAACGACTCTACCTAGAGGGTGCTGATCCAGTGTATCAGGTGTATCGGGAGCATCTGTCCGGTTCGTTGTATGAGTACTATGCGGAGGTCACTTTACACCATAGTTCCCCTTCCGGCGCTTACACTCGTTCCTCTAAGGGTGGTTTTGCTTCTACGCCATCTCAGGCAGTCAAGTTTGCTGCAATCGAGACTCTTGTAGACTTGCGCCACAATGAGGTTAGCATGCACACCCACCCAGATTTCTATTACTACCCATCTCTGCACGAGAATGGGCGTATTCATTTTCCTCTTATTGGTCCGGCGTGCGATCGTCCTTCTAGCCACCTTTCTCGCTATATCACTACCAGTTATCTCCTGATCTATGAGTTAGCCCGAGAGCTAGCCCGAGCCCGGATAGCCCTTGCCGCCGCTCGGAATAGGAACCCTCTGCCTACTGTTGGTTTCACTCCACACGTTCCTGCAGCCCCTGTTACCCCGGTGACTACTCAGGGTACCACTAACCCTTTGGCAGTGACCCCTTGCAATGCCCCTGCTGCGTGGGTTTCCCTTGTCACTACACCTGCAACCCCTATGCTTAGGTCTCGTCCTGCACCTGCCCCTGAGGGAGAGTCCTCGAGGCAGCGCCGTCGTGTCTCTTTTAACCCGGAGGTCTCTACTATCAGTTCAGGATCTGAGTCCGGCTCAGGAGAGGAGCCCGCAGCAGTGCCAACCGAGCATTAGATCGCTAGAGTATCACCTTAGTCATGGGGATGGTGTGTGGATGTAGCCGTACGTGTCATGATGCTTAGTTTCATGTATGAGGGTAGCAAACCCGTCATGATGTTTATCTTTCATGTTGAGTCTATGTATAATTATGTTGAAACCTTTTTATTTTCTTGGTTTCTTTTCCCTGCTTTCTTCTAGGATTTTCACTGGCTTTTCCTCCCATTTTTGGATATTTCTCATTGCGGTTGCTTTTTATTGGGAAAATAAATAATAGGATGACGCGGGGAGGCAGCAGCAGCCAAGCTTGTGAGGATGTCCCTGTTCGTCGCTCCGTAAGATAGGCAGGGCATTCCGCGGAGCCGTACCAACCACCACCACCTCCACCGCCACATCTGCCCTCCACAAGCAAATCATGCGTATGTTTGAAGAAAGAAGGAACAACGATCTGATAGAGCTATTGAGAAGTGTGCAAGCTATGGTTGGACAGAATGGAAATCAGAATGGTCATTACTCCAAGCTGTCATATTTTCAGAGGAACAAGCCTCCAAGTTTCAGTCAGGTTATTGATCCTTTGGAAGCTGATGATTGGTTGAGGACTATTGAGAAGAAACTGGAAATTGCTCGTACTGTAGAAGGAGACAAGGTTCCATTCGCAACACATTATCTTGAAGGAGCTGCTGCTATATGGTGGGATAATGCTAAGGCTATGTCGCCCGCGGACGAAGAGATTACTTGGACCAAATTCAAGGATCATTTCCGCAAGTATCATATTCTCGCCAGAATTATGAAAATCAAGCAACGCGAATTCCTCGCTCACACTCAAGGAACCCTGTCAGTAAGTGAGTACCTGAATAAGTTCAACCATTTGGCCCGCTATTCTCTATATGATGTGGCCACAAAAGAAAGGAAGGTTGACAGATTTCTTGGAGGACTGAACCAACACCTCAGATGCACTCTCAGTATGTTCGATTTCCTGGCTTTCCAAACCCTGGTGAATAAGGCCCTCATCGCAGAAAGGGAGAATAGGCTCATGCACGACAATAGGCCCGCTAATAATGACCAAAAGCGCAAATTCAAGCCTAAGAAGGATATGCAACTAGTGCAGAAGGCCCGTACTTGGCAACAGACTCAGGTTGAGTACAAACCCAATTGGTAGCAGAATGTCAACAAGACCACTACTCAAGTCAAGAATGTCGTGACCAGTCCGGTACGTGAAGAATGTCAATGCAACAATTCCTAATTTAACTGTGGACAACCCGGACATTACGCCAGACAATGCCCCAAGAAAGGCAAGCCAACAGCTCCATTCCATCCACAAGTTGCTACCTCTTGAGCATGGGTTGGTTTTTCCCTTGAAGAGGAAAGGGTGATGCAGCAAAGTAGCGTAAGTATTTCCCTCAGTTTTGAGAACTAAGGAATCAATCCAGTAGAAGATGACGCACAAGTCACCGAATACCTGCACAAACAATCAAGAACTTTGCAACCAACGCGATAAAGGGGTTGTCAATCCCTTCACGGTCACTCGCAAAAGTGAGATCTGGTAGAGATAATAAAGTAAATATTTTTGGTATTTTTGTTGTATAGATTGGAAAGTAAAGATTGCAAAATAGTAAACAAGATTTAAAGAGATGCAATACAAGGTAAAAGAGACCCGAGGGCCATAGGTTTCACTAGTGGCATCTCTCAAGATAGCATGTATTACGGTGGGTGAACAAATTACTGCCGAGCAATTGGTAGAAAAGCGCATAATTATGAAGACATATAAGGCAATGATCATGAACATAGGCATCATGTTCATGTCAAGTAGACCAAAACGATTCAGCATCTACTAATATTACTCCACACATCGACCACTATCCAGCATGCATCTAGAGTATTAAGTTCATAAGAATGGAGTTAAGCATTAAGCAAGATGACATGATGTAGAGGGATAAACTCAAGCAATATGATATAACCCCCATCTTTTTATCCTCGATGGCAACAATACAATACATGCCTTGCTGCCCCTACTGTCACTGGGAAAGGACACCGCAAGATTGAACCCAAAGCTAAGCACTTCTCCTATGGCAAGAAATATCAATCTAGTAGGCCAAACTAAATAGATAATTCGAAGAGACTTGCAAAGATATCAAATCATGCATATAAGAATTCAGAGAAGAACCAAATAATATTCATAGATAATCTTGATCATAAATCCACAATTCATCGGATCTCGGCAAACACGCCGCAAAGGAGTATTACATCGAATAGATCTCCAAGAACATCAAGGAGAACTTGGTATTGAGAACCAAAGAGAGAGAAGAAGCCATCTAGCTAATAACTATGGACCCGAAGGTCTGTGATAAACTACACATGCTTCATCGGAGAGGCAATGGTGTTGATGTAGAAGCCCTCCATGATCGATTCCCCCTCTGCCAGATCGCCGGAAAAGGCCCCAAGATGGGATCTCACGGGTACAGAAGGTTGAGGCAGTGGAAAAGTGGTTTCGTGGCTCTCCCTGATGGTTCTAGGGTATAAGAGTAGATATATGCAAAAGAAGTACGTCGGTGGAGCTATGAGGGGCCCACAAGGGTGGGGGTGCGCCTACCCCCCTGGGCGCGCCCTCCTGCCTCATGGACGCCTCGTGGCGTTTCTGACTTCAACTCCAAGTCTTCTGGTTTGCTTTCAGTCCAAGAAAGATCATCGCGAAGGTTTCATTCTGTCTGGACTCCGTTTGGTATTCCTTTCCTGCAAAACTCGAAAATAGGCAAAAAAGAAAAAGAAACTCGCACTGGGCCTCCGATTAATATGTTAGTCCCAAAAATAATATAAAAGAGCATATTAAGGCCCATTAAACATCCAAAACGGATAATATAATAGCAAGGAACGATAAAAAATTATAGATACGTTGGAGACGTATCAAGCATCCCCAAGTTTAATTCCTGCTTGTCCTCTAGTAGGTAAATGATAAAAACAGAATTTTTGATGTGGACTGCTACCTAACATATTTATGAATGTAATTTTCTTTATTGTGGCATGTGTAAGTGCATCTAGTGCCCCTTAGTGATTTTGGTGTATTGAAGACTTATAGGTTAAGGGACTAATGTGTTTGTGAGTGTACACAGGCTCTATAAGTCAATGAGGAGTTTGATCTTTACAGTGAAAGTCAACCCCTAAAAATGAATGTCTTCGACTGAAGACTTTGAAAGTGAAGAAATTGGTGTGACCTTGAAGACTTGGATATTCATACGAGGAATCTGAAGCGTGAAGACTTTTGTTTTCGTAGTTTCTTTTTCTTCTTCTTGAGTCATAGGAAACACCATACTGTTAAAGGGGGTCGAGGTAAAACTAAGGAAACTGATTTCCAAGTGATGCTCATCTCAAAATCCTATACCTAACCACCATTCGAGTGAAGCCATTGGAAATCGCATATCAGTTCAGTCAATTTCTTCAGTGACAGAGACGAAGATCTTCTGGTCTCTGAGGAATTTGTTCTGACTGAGGAGTTAGGAATTTGCCAGTGCGAATTGCTTACATAGTGAGGAACATGATAGCCCTGAGGAATTCGAACCTCAAATCTGACCGTTGCAGTGTCGCGCACCAGCTGTCCCAAAATATCCTACCACCTAACGGGCATATCATTGAAGGGCATTTAAGTTTTATCATGTCGGGCTCCTCCCTAGGCTATAAATAGCTGCCCCCTACAACCACTAGCTGGTTGGCTGCTCCGAGAGAAACTAACACTTGTCAACTAAAAGCATCCCACTCCTCTGAGGACTTTGAGCGAAAATCATCAAGTGAGGAAAACCCAAATCCAAAACCCAAACCTACAAACCCCAAAGTGATTGAGCATCACTGAAGAGATTGTTCCTGTGTGGAACCGACGCTTGTTACCTTTGAGGACTATGTATCCTCCAGACGGTTAGGCGTCATGGTCTGAGCATCCAAGAGGAATTGTGGATTGCCGAGTGACCACGTCTGTGAAGGTTTGGAAGTCACCTGTGAAGACTTACCACTACTATTGGGCGAGGTCTGTGTGATCTTAGCTCAAGGAGAATACGGTGAGGACTGTGTGTCCGGGACTATGTGTCCTCGAGTTTAAGGACTCAGCCACTCCAACCAGACATACAACTGTCACAGAAGTTGGAACTGGTCTACCAAATCATTGTATTCACCAAGCCTACTGGTTCTATTTCCTCAACCCTTTCATTTCCTCAGTTATGTGTTGATGAACCTGATCATTACTGTTTGAAGACATTGACTGAAGATTTTCTCTAATTCCTCAATCCTATTTCTTCAGTCAGTTTGTCTTCATCCTGCCTATCCTGTGTTTACGCTTTCTGTACTCTGTGTTTTGTCTTTCTTTCACCATGATGACTATGTTGTTGCTTTGTTATACTTATACCTGAGTACTTATTCCGCTGCAAGTAGTTCTTCGCTTAGGAATTTCCTCACCTAAAATTCCTCAATGAAGAATTCACAAAAATCGCCTATTCACCCCCTCTAGTCGACGTAATGCACTTTCAATTGGTATCAGAGCAAGGTACTCCCTTGTTCTGTGTGATTTTGGTTTAACCGCCTGGAACTTTAGTTATGTCGACTGCAGGTATGATCAAGGTCTCGGCTGGGTGTCCTACCTTTGATGGGATGGACTACCCCTACTGGAAGAACAAGATGCGTATGCATATTGAGGCAATTGATAACGATCTCGGGTATGTTGCGGAAAATGGCGTTCCTTCAGTAACTCCGTCTGTGAATGCCGCTGATGTGAAGAGATTCAAGCAATTCGATTCTCAAGCGAAGAATATCATATGTGGCCATCTGAGCAAAGGACGGTACGACAGATGAGTGCCCTAGAAACTGCCAAGCTGATTCGGGACAGGCTGTCAAAGGTCAACGAAGGAGTCTCAACTCAACGTGACTCCAGAGTTGATGTTCTTCCCAATCTCTTCAATCACTTCAAAAGACTCGACAATGAAAATGTTTAGCAAACCTTCGATCGCCTCACTGACATCTCAAATGAGCTTCAATCACTTGGTGCCACTGACATCATCGACCATGAGGTGGTGAAGAAATTGCTGAGATCACTTGATTCTTCATTCGACAATCTTGCACTGATGATTCAAGAGCGAGCTGATTACAAGTCACTAGATCCCGCTGATATCCTTGAGAGGCTAAATACTCATGAGTTCCAGCTTGCTGAGAAGAGAGATCTCTATGGACCAAGCTACGGAAGACCACATGCACTGAAGGCCAAGGCAGTCTCTGAGTCTGAAGCTGAAGACTCTGGTAGCAGCCTTGGTGATCCTGAAGAACTGAGTCAGGAGCTAGCTATGCTCGTGAGGAAATTCCAGAAGTTCTCTCGCCGAAGTCGCTTTGGAAAGTCTTCAAGAAATGATGATTCCTCGTCTCGTGACTACAAGAAGAGAACTTGCCACAAATGCAAGAAACCTGGTCACTACATGTCTGATTGTCCTCTGTGGGAAAAGGAATCTAAGAAAAAGAAGTACTAAGATGTCGATTCTAATGACTCAAAGAAGAATAAGAAATCTTCAAAGTCTTCACCTCACAAGAAGAGCAGTTCCAAGAAGGCCCGGGCATTCATTGGCAAGGAAATGGACTCTGAAGCTGAATCTGAGGACAATGTGGAGGAGGAGGAATCTGTGGAATCCGACTCTGGTGTGGCAAGCTTAGCTCTCGCTACCGCTTACGTCAGCAAATCCATCTTCAACACTGAAGAAAATGACCTCCCCAACTCTGCTGACAAAAGCTTCGATGACTACACTCCCACCCACTGCTTCATGGCAAAAGGTGCCAAGGTACTCAAACATTCCCCCTCTGACTCTAGTGAGGATGAATCTGATGACAATATCAAGCCTAGCTACTCGAAACTTGCTAAAATTGTTGTTAAACAGCAGAAGGCTTTAGAAAAGATTCAAAATCAACTAGACAAAAGCGATGACCTTTTGGGTGAGGAATTGAATCGAACCAAGACTCTGACAGATAATCTTCAGAGACTTCAAACTAAGTTTGACAACCTTCAAAATCATCACAACACTCTCTTAACTGATCATCAAAAGCTTTCTTATGAATTTCTTCAGAGAAAGCAAGATCTTGAGAAGTTAAAATTGAGTTATGAAGATCTTCAGAAGGAAAACGATTCATTGCTTGCTCAACAGATCAGTTCCGCTCAGGAAGAATTTATTCCACCATGTCTGAAATGCATTGAGCGTGAATCTGCTAATTCATCACCTGAATGTTCAAATGCTTCTATTGCTGCAAATTCTTCAACTGTCTCTGTGGTCACAAATTCCTCATTTGAGGATACCACATGTATCACTGACGATAATGGAGGGCTGAAGGAATTGTATGTGACAGGCATTTACGAAAGTCTCAAAGGGCATCAGACTTTATGTGATGTCCTCAAGAAGAAGATCTTGAACAGGAACCCTAGGAAAGAGGGTATTGCCTTTGAGAGGAAACTCAATGCTGATGGGACCTACTGGAAACCTGAGCAGTATCCCAAAACCTCATGGGTTGCTGCGAAAGGACCTCCTGTAGATCCATGCACTTTATCTGGCTTTACCTCTGATTCTTCATATTCCTCTGATGAGTCATTTGACTCCAAATATAAACTGTTCAAGAATCAGAATGGTGAAGTATTTGCTCAATATGTTGGAACTAACTGCAGGAACAGTCCCCCTATGAAGAAAATCTGGGTTCCTAAAAGGTGCTTTGAAAGTCTTCAAGTGAATGTCATCATTACACCACCAGTGAAGAATAGGAACCCTAGATCAAATTCCTCATATGGATCAAAATCTTCATATGGATCCAAGTCCTCATATGGACCAAATTCTTCATGTGGATCTAATTCCTCACATGGATCAAAATCCTCATATGAACATCATCATGCTATCACTTCTGTTTCACAGGGAAAGTATAAAGGCTATGAATATGTGCATTATTCTTCAAACCATTATGTTCATAAGTCCTCGAAGAATTTCTCTGCTTATTCATATGCTTATCCTGACCACTCTTCTGTGAAACGAAGTGCACTGGCTTCTATGCCATGTTTTTCTTATGGAGCTCACAGAATGATGAACTCTTTGCCACCCCTCTAGATGTGGGTGGTGAAGAAAAAGAACTAATCTCTTATCCAGGGTCAGGTCTCCAGACGAACTTGATCGTCTGAAGAATTTGCTGGAGACCTGAATATGCTTGAAAGGACACAAGCTAAACATGAAGAAATGAATCATTCATTTCTCACGTCCTCATACTTCTATATGTGTTACTGCTGATGAAGTTGATATCATATTCTTCACTGATGAAGTGTATGGGGTTCGTAAGTTGCACTAATTCATCTGCAGGATGATCAACCCAAAGCTACTGACTGGGTCCTCGATAGTGGATGTAAAAATCACATGACTGGTGACAGGAACTTGTTGATGGACACTAGTTTGTCACCATCTCATCTGAAGCATATCACCTACGCTGGCAAAGGCAAAAGCAAGGTACTGGGTCTTGGTAAGGTTGCAATCTCAAAGGATAGACACATGGACAAAGTCATGCTTGTCGAGTCCTTAGGATTCAACCTCATGTGTGTCTCAATGCTTTGCGCTCTTGATATGTCATTGTCTTTGGCAAATATTGTTGCCTTGTGCTAATGGAATCTGACAATTCCAAAGTCTTCGAAGGCTTTAGGAAAGGAGACTTGTATATTGTTGATTTCTCTGCAGGACCACAGCCTGCCACATGTCTACTTGCAAAAGCTTCAGAATGCTGGCTATGGCATCGACAACTTGGTCATGTTGGGATGAGGAACTTGCATTCACTCACGAAGAAGAAGCATGTCATTGGCATTGAGGGTGTCAAATTCCTCAAAGATCATCTTTGTGGGGCTTGTGAGGCTGGAAAGATCACCAGAGCCAAGCATCCCTCGAAGACTATCATGACCACTTCTCGTCCCTTTGGATTACTTCATATGGATCTCTTTGGCCCTACTCATTTTGCCACATTCTCTAGTTTTGCATCATTATATGGCTTTGTCATAGTTGATGCTATTCTCGTTACACATCGGTGCATATCATCACTTACAAAAATGAAGTGCAGGAAGTCTTCAGATGATTTTCCTCAAGGGCTTCCACTAACTTCGGTGTGAAGATCAAGCATATCAGGAGTAATAATGGAACCGAGTTCAAGAACACTTGCCTTGATGAATATCTTGATATGCTTGGTATTACTCATGAATTATCTGCTCCTTATACTCCTCGGCAGAATGGTGTCGTGAAGCGCAAGAACAGAACTCTTGTTGAGATGGCTTGCACCATGCTTGATGAATACAAGACACCTCGGTGTTTCTGGCCTGAAGCAATTGATACTGCGTGCCACATCATCAACAGGGTATATCTTCACAAATTCTTCAAAAATACCTCGTATGAACTCCTCACTGACAAGAAACCCAATGTAAGTTATTTCAAAGTCTTAGGTGCTAAATGTTGAATTAGAGATCCTCACCATCACTCTAAATTTGCACCAAAAGCACATGAGGGTTCTATGCTTGGTTACGGAAAGGACTCGCACACCTACAGAGTCTTCAACATCAATCATCACAAGATTGTTGAAACTGTAGATGTGCAGTTTGATGAAACTAATGGCTCGCAAAGAGAGCACCTACCTCCTGTGCTAGATGAAATGTCACCTGAGGAATCTATCAAGTTCAAAGCTACTGAGGATATCATCCCTATCGAAGAATCGGTTGAAGAAGTTATTACGGATCCTAAAGAAAATCCCGCTGGTGCTGCTGAACAAACTGGTCCTAAAGAAACTGTTGGGCCTAAGCAAAATCGTCAACCCGCACATCCTTGCATTGCAAACAAAGTGCAGATCAAGAAGATCATCGATGACATCAACGCACCAGGTCCTCTCACACGCTCAAAAGCTTCACATTTGTCTAACTTTTGTGGGCATTTTGCTTTTGTCTCTATCATAGAGCCCATTAAAGTTGATGAAGCATTCATGGAGTCTGGGTGGATTCAAGCCATGCAAGATGAATTGCATCAATTCGAGCTCAACAATGTGTGGGAGCTTGTCAAGCGACCAGACCCACGCAAGCACAACATCATCGGCACCAAATGGATCTACCACAACAAACAAGATGAAAATGACCTCGTGGTGAGGAATAAGGCTCGTCTTGTAGCTCAAGGCTACACACAGGTTGAAGGAATTGATTTTGATGAAACTTTTGCACCTGTTGCTAGACTTGAGGCTATTCTCATATTGCTTGCTTATGCTAACCATCATAATATCATCTTACATCAAATGGATGTGAAAAGTGCCTTCCTCAATGGTAAGCTTGAGGAAGAAGTATATGTTGCTCAACCACCAGGTTTTGAGGATCCAAAATTTCCAGATCACGTCTACAGACTCAACAAGGCCCTCTATGGCCTCAAGCAGGCACCTCGGGCGTGGTATGACACACTGAAGGAATTCCTCATGAAGAAAGGCTTCAAACCCGGTTCACTTGACCCAACTCTTTTCACAAAAACATATGATGATGAATTATTCATGTGCCAAATATATGTTGATGATATTATCTTTGGTTGTACTAACCAACGTTATAGTGATGAATTTGCCTATATGGTGAGTGAAGAATATCAAATGTCTATGATGGGAGAATTGAAATTCTTCTTAGGTCTTCAGATTCGTCAATAATAAAATGGCATATTCATATCTTAGCAGAAATACCTCAAGGATGTGTTGAGGAAATTCTGCATGCAAGATTGCAAAGGCATCAAAATCCCTATGCCCACAAATGGCCATCTATGCACTGATGAAAATGGTAAAGACTTCGATCAAAAGGTATACCGCTCCATGATTGTCTCTTTATTGTTTCTAGGCCGTATATTATGCTTAGTGTTTGCATGTGTGCCCGATTTCAAGCTACACCGAAGGAATCACACCATAAGGCTGTGAAGCATATTCTTCGATATCTAGCTCACACACCAACACTTGGATTATGGTATCCCAAGGGCTCTTCCTTTGATCTCATTGGATATTCAGACTCTGGCTATGCTGGTGATCGGGTGGACCGCACGTCAACGTTAGGCACATGTCATTTCCTTGAACGAACCTTGGTATGTTGGTCCTCGAAGAAGCAGAACTGTATATCACTCTTTACTGCAGAAGCTGGGTACATTGTTGTTGGATCTTGCTGTGTTCAATTGCTATGGATGAAGCAAACCCTCAAGGACTATGGCATCAATGTGAAGAATGTGCCACTCTACTGCGACAATGAGAGTGAAATCAAGATTGCTCACAACCCAGTTCAGCACTCGAAGAAAAAGCACATACAGATTCGTCATCATTTTCTTCGTGGCCATGTGTTGAAGGGCGACATCTCCATCGACCACGCAAGTACTAAAGACCAGCTAGCCGATATCTTCACAAAGCCCTTGGATGAGAAGAGATTTAGCAAGTTGCGGTGTGAGCTAAATATCCTAGAATCTTCGAATGTTCTTTGAAAAGGGCACACATCCTAACACTTATGCTGACTTGATGACATAGATGTGCAACACACGAATTAACATTTTTCTTCAACCAATGAAGATTAACCCTCTGAGTGTGAAGAAATTAGTGAAGAAATTGATTCTCAGAACCCTATGACAATTGTACGCGGCGTCTGAAATCAGCCTTCTTATACGGTGGGTTACGCCACCAACCAAAGTTGAAAATCTTCAATTTGAGTTTTTCTTCATTTTTTGAAATTCCTCAGTTTTTCAAATTCTTCAACTTTGCATTGTCTTCACTTCTTCCGTCGTTGTTCTGCTAATATTAGCAGAATAACTATTCTGCACACCACTTCGGCACTGCACGCTCAACAGAAGCGCACTACATCATTTTGACGACGAGCACTGCAATAGAGACTAGTGAACTTCGTGTCGAAAAAAATTGCACGTGGTGTTTTTTTGATACTGTTTTCGCTCTAATTTTTTAGCCGTTTATCGGAATGAGGCGTGTAATATACCATTGATAAGCTATGGATTAGGCGCAACTTCGACATGTTGAACACTTTTCGAGATTCCACACGGTTTAAGAGCAGTTTTGAAAAAGTGCGGCGGATGATGAGTGGCAGCGAGCGTTTTTTCGCGTTTTTTTCTAAACCGCTTATCGGAATGAAGCAAATGATACGTCATTGGATAGATATCGTCGAGGCGCATCTTTTTCATATATAAATCTTTCTCTAATTCGTTACGGTTTAAGAGCAGTTTCAAATTTACTAAATCGCGGAATTCTGTTTTTTAAATTTTTTCAAATTTTCGGCACTTATTTCGCTCCAATTTTTGAAGTCGAAACGAGGCGTGTGATACGCCGTTGGAAAGCTATGAACGAGGCGCAACTTTCATATGTTGCAATGGTTTTGAGATTCCTTACGGTTTTAACTTAATTTTGAAAATCGTGTGGCGGACGACGAGTGGCAGCGGCCGTTTTTCGCGAATTTTTTGCAAACCGCTGGTCGGAATGATTCAAACAATACGTTGTTGGAAAGGTATCGACGAGGCGCAACTTTTTTATGTAGAACACTCTCCCTAATTCTTTACGGTTTAAGAGGAATTTCGAATTTACCGAAATACGGACACTTTGTTTTTCGCGACACCCAAATCGACGTGGGTACTTCATCCGACTGAAAACCGCACTGCAACGGACGAAAAACCGCACTGCAACGGACGAAAAACCGCACTGCATCACATGGATAAGAGAACTGCATGGTTTCCTTTTTGTGGGACGTAAATTTTTGAAGACGAGGAAGAAAACCGCACTTCTTTTAGACTGAAAACCGCACTGCATCGGACGGCCAAGCGAACTTCATGATTTCGTTTTTTGTGAGACGTAATATTTCCCATATGAAGAAGTGGAATACGCTTCATACCGAGGTGTAAATGAACCACAGAGGCGAGGGCAACTGCACTACAATGTCATCAGAGGGGGCTGCATGGATTTTTTGTTACTCTTTCTTTTTCTAAAACTATTTTTTTATCAACGAGTATGTACTACAAAGACGTGGTGAGTGGACTACTGGGACGGATATGTGGACATGAGCGAACTACACTGGACTTCTTTAACAACAATAAAACTCCAACAAAACAATAAAATTGAATTTAGAAAATATCACACTGAACCACTTGCCCGTACCAGCCGGACTGCATCATTCTGCACCATTCTTTTATAAAAAATATTACAAAGCGAGCTGCACCATTTGAGAGCATGAGTTTAGCAAGCAAGCTGCAATATGTTTAGGTTTTTTTCATTTTTGTTGTATAGTGAACTGCAGTGGAGAGTAACGGGTCCAAGGGATGAGCAAAACAAATTGTACAATGCTTTTTACCAGCATTTTTATCTCTACATTCTCTTTTAAAGAACTACATGGGCTGCCAATGCAAACAATAGGATACCTCAAGTGAACGACATAACATGGCGAGACTGAACCATACAGCAAGATGAAATAATTAAAAAAATGACGCCAGCCACCCTAGTGTAGTGCACTTCTCTCCCGCCGCCGGGGAACCGCAACGAGTTGAGAGAGCTATTTTTCTGGAGGCTCCTTGCCAAACTGCAGTGGCAGTGCACACGCAGGAAGCGAGCAGCTTTGTCGGACATCCCGTGTTGATGAGGATGTAGGAGGAGGGGTGCTCGACAAGAGCTACAGCCACACCACACTGCACGGCATGAGACATAGAGTAGAGCAGTCAAAACTGAATAGGTAAAAAAACATGAAAAAACGCATCAAACGAACTGCACGAAGTAACTGGTCGAGGCGCATGCCCGCGCAGCTGATGCCGCTCGGCCGAGCTGCACTCATTTCACCTGCGAACTCCACACCGGCGAAAGTGCACTACACGCGTGCCCAAGAGCTGCAGCCACACCACACTACACGGCATGACCCACTGAACCGCACGACAGATCCAACCAAACTGCATAGCTGTTCTCGCAAGTGGTGGCGGGTGGCTGGGGGGGAGGGGGGCTCACCGGCGAGGGGAGGGGTAGAGATTGAGGTGGGGGGACTGTGGTCACCGGGTCGGTGGGTACTCCGGTGGGACGATAGGGCGGTGCAGGGGGCCATCCGGCCTGGATCCAGCGACGGGGCATCACGGAAGGACCGGCGCGGCCTGGATCCGGCGGCAGGATGGCGCGGGAGGGCCAGCGCAGCCTGGATCGGCGGCTGGGAGTCGCGGGAGGACCAGGGTGGCCTGGATCCGGCGGCTAGGAGTCACCGGGGGCGTGGGGGAAGGGGGGCGCGGCGCGGCCTGGATCCAGCGGCTGGACATCGCGGGGTGCTGTCACGGCCTTGATCTCGTGGTGGCTTGTGCTGGGAGGTTGATCGGGGAGGGGTGGTTCACCGGCGAGGAGAGGAAGGCCGCGGGAGAGAGGTGGTGCGGTCGTTGGGGAAGAGAGGTGGTGCGGTCGTGGGTGAGAGGAAGAATGTGGAGGGGGTGGCCCAGTGGGGCGGCGTGCGGTTCGCTTCGGGATTTTATGCAGCGCGAAAGTGTTAGCAGAATAAGCGGGTTTGATGTGCAGAATAAGACTCTTAAGGGTGTTATCATAATAGACCCACCCTATATATATATATATATATATATATATATATATATATATATATATATTTGAGTTTATGTCCTCTACAGCATTCACTTATTGCTAATTCTTCAAGTTGACTTTTCTGCTAAGTGAATGTGATCGGACCCTTTTCCTCCTCTATGCTAAACTCAACCCAGTGTGTTCACAAATTCTTCATGTGCGTTCTATTTGAAACTCGTTCAAATTCTTCAGTGTGTCCTTGTCAGCTGAAGAAATTGCGAATGAAACAATTAAAATATTCTTATCTGAATTTTCGGCTTTTTGCCGCTCAAACCGTTACACCTCCCATGATATACTTATCTATTCACCCACGATCTCACACAATCACCACCTCTCAATACGTGGGTGACACATGTCGCGCAAATGAGAAGGGTGAGGGGCACGTTCGTCCAATTTCCTCGGACGAGTGGTTTTTCACCTCCGCTATAAATACCCCCTCCCCTCCTCACTTCGTTTTTACTCCACTCGACCTCACTCCCTCGCTCGAGCTCTCAAAACCTAGCGCCACCGCTACTTCCATCGTCACCGGTGAGGAAGAGCTTCACCGCCTCGACCTCGTCGTCGTCGTACTCGCGCCGGCCGTGGACATCTTCTCTCCGCCGCCGCCGTAGACATCTTCCTCCGCCAAGTTAGGGCATGGAAGATCTGAGCCGACGAACTTCTCAATCTACTCTTCCAGTTCATCGTGTTCTTCATCAAGGGTAATTAAAAGTTACTTTTACTACCTTTATTACTACTGATGATTTTCATCAAATCTTCAAAAGGTGTTTATTCCTCAAATTTCACACTCTAAACACCTAGCACAAATCTTCTGCTCTTGATCTGTTTCTCTAAGTGACGTTTTTCTTCATGATTCCTCAATTTTGTGAATCTCACAAATCCGCACAACTCTGGAATCTAAGACAAAGAACGCTTAGTGAAATTCTTCAAGACACAACTGGTCAATTTCCTCAAACTTGTTTTGTTTTGCAAAAACTTTAAGAACACATATGACCTCTCCAAATTCCTCGCACCTATACTCTATTCACAGGTACACATGTCAGCTGCTGAATCACTAGGTTCTCATCAACTTAATTCATTTACAGCGTTCCTCGAAGAAAAGCTGCACACTTCTTCAGAGAACTCTATTGTTCAAATTCCTCGGCTGAAGAAAATGGCAGATGGTAAAAGGCCTCAGAAAGGAGGAAATAAATTGGAAGTCAACACTGTGTTTGAGATACCTAAAGACATTTACTCAAGGTACTGCATGCCTGATGAGGCAACCCAAAGGCAAAGAAACCAAGAATGAGCGCAAAGTGCGCATACAAAGGATTGAAAGAAGATGGGCACGAGAATGGAAGGAGTACAGATATGTCACTCCCAAATATATGAAGAAATTCGCTCTTCACCATCCATGCTCAAGGCCCCCATTGGCACCTGGCCAAAGAGCTGATCCAGCATGCCTTAAACGTGGTGAGGATTATGCTGATGAGTGGGCCAGGCGGCAAGCTAAGTTGGCAAGCAGGCCAAAGAAGCAGTGAAGAAATTCAACGAAGATTTTGTTGCTGCCGCTGCTGAGGCCACCACAAGCAAGAAGGCTATGCCTAAGAAGCCTGCTCGCAAACCAACTTCCTCAGCAATGCCCTCACGGCCAACTTCCTCAGCAATGCCCTCATGGCCAAGTTCCTCAGCAATGCCCTCACGGCCAGGCTCTTCTGTGCCGTCAAGGCAAATTCCTCAGGCTGCACCAATTCCTCGGGCTTCAAAACCCTCAGCTCCTCCTGCAAAGTCCTCAGCACCTGTGCATCTCGCCACGTGTCAAAGGACCACTGGCATCTCAATTTCCTCAGGAGCTTCAGCGAGTTCTTCTGCTCCTCATCTGTCTTCAAAGAGCCCAACTCTGCTGAAGACTAAGGCCACTGCAGGACGAGGCACTAGACCAAGTCCTCACAAGAAACAAGTTGCTTTTCAAGTGCCTTCTGATGATGATGAATTGGCTGATAATGTCCAAGATAGACTGCAAAGGGCCACTAGAGCCAAAGGGAGTGTTGTGCCTCTTCTATTGGATCCAAAGAGGATCCTGGACTTCATTGACCTCTAGCACAAAGATCCAAACACTCCACTACCTGAGCTAAACCTCACACCTGGACAAAGTCACATGTTGACAGCGTTTATTACTAAAGAAAAGTGGAAATTTGATCAAGCCAGAGCTGCCAAAAAAGCCCAGTACAAGAAGCAGCACTATCTGAAGGATAACGTTCTGAGGTTATCGCCTGAGCAACTCATTGCTATACAAGCAGACATTAAAAAGCTCAGTGATGAATTTGATGCCTATAAGGCTGAATGGATGGGAGCCAAGGTCAGATTCGTCAAGCTGGCGAAGAAACTCACCCCCAATGTTGCTGATGCCTCGCACTTTGAGATTCCATCGGCTGAAGCTTCTGCCCAGCCGAATGAAGGACATGCCAGCACCGCTGATGAAAATCAGGCGGCTGATGAAACTGCTACCACCAGGGCTGAAGAAATACCAGTCACTGAAGAAACTGCTAGGGCAACCACTAGTGTTGCGCCTGAAGAACAAGTCAGGACAACTGAAGAATCTGAAGCTGTGCCTGAAGAAACTGCACAAGACAGGCCAACTGCATCAGTTGTGCCTGAAGAAATTGATCCAACTCCCTCTGCTCCGCCTGCACCAACACCAAGCCCAATTCTTCCTTCTACTCTGGAAGTGAAGAAAACAAAAGCTGCGGAGCGAGCCACTCTGAAGAAAAGGAAAGCATCTATTTCCTCACAATCTTCAGCACCCAAGAAGGCGAAGATTTTGACGAGCTCTATTGAGAACCCTATCGATGCTATTCCTCTCTCAAGCATGCCATCAAAGGAACTTGTTCCTTATGGTGAAGATTACGAGATTCCTGATGAATCTGCTGAAGAAGATCCCTTTGCTGCTTCCATAGAGCAGATGGATGGAGAAATTGAAGTGGATGCTATCACTTCAACTCCCCAGTTATCATCACCAACGCCTCAGTTCATAGTTGAAGAGGCCAGCGTTGAAGAAATGGAAGAGGATGAGGATGTGGACATTGGGAGCACCACTCTAGTGATGAACGATGATTTTTGGGATAGTCAGCACCCCAACTCTCCTCTGTTCACACCACTCCAACAAATTCCTCAGTCCCCAGCACCAACTGAAGTTCTGATGGGCTCTGAAGAAATTCATGCTACCCCTTCCATTCATGAAGAGATTCCAGCCACTAGTGCTGATGATAAAGCTGATGAAGAAATGGAGGCCGAGGCTGCTACTGAAGCAGAAGCTGATATTCCTCAGCCTGCAGCTCCGGAGATTGAGATCACAGAGGTTATTCTTCAACTGACTGACACTCCTCAGCCAAAGCCGAAGAATCCCTTCTCCAAGACTCCAAAATTCAAGGCTGATGCTTTCTTCAATGAGCATGTGTTCTTCACTGACTATAATCCATATGACTCTACTCGTTTGAGAAGGAAGCGCTTCTGGACTGCCAGCCAAGCCAACTTCTATTCCTCAGCGCTCTTCAACAAAGACAAAGTCTTCGACCATGAGCATATCCATCATGTTGATATGGAACAACTGCCTTGCTTCACACCAGTCCTCGCTGTTATTCATGATGCTAGACTGCTTAACTTCTGCACAGACATCTGTGATTGGAATGAAGAACTTATTCTTCAATTCTATGCGTCGCTGCACATCACTAGCAATGCTGAAGATGTGAACTCATGGGTGTTGGACTGGATGACAGAAAATACTCACTATAAGGCACCGGCCACTGAATTGCTTCGTGCCATGCCTGTCAGTCCTTCCCCAGAAGCTGCACGTCTCATCTACTCTGAAACTAAACTGTCTGATCACTTTATGCAAATTCTGATGAAGCCACTGAAGCCTGGTCAAGCCTCAAGGACAAAGTTCCTTGTGAAGGAATTGCGATATGTGTCAAGAAAGTATATCGCATTCTGACAAAGACTTTGAGTCCTATCAAAGGCCATGACTCCAATGATGAAGAAGTTGTTGGCATCATGAATAATCTGCTTTTCAATATCATCCATGGTATTCCAGTGAACTACCATGACTTCTTCATGAGGACTTTGGCAAATGTCGTGATGTCTCCCTTATAGTTGAAGCCTTACGCTCCTTGGATTATGAGATTCCTCAGATCAAGGTCTTCACTCAACTACAAAGCTGACACACTCAACCATGGCAGTTACTTGCCCCCTATTGAAGTCCTCAAGCGAACATTTTCCTCAGCTGATGAAAAGGGCAAGGCCACTGCTATTATTGATGAGGGTAATCAACCATTGGATGGACAGCTCTGCAAAGCTACTTCATATTCCACCAATGATGACTCTGCTAATCATGACTCTGCCGCCAATGCCTCAAAGCAAAGTCCTCAGGCCACAGCTCCAAGGGTGATGACTGATCGTGAGCTTCTCCTCAGTCTTCATCAGAAGGTCGATCGCAATCATAAATGGGTCAAACGTCAGTTTGGTTCAATTCTTCACAACATGACTGCCACATATAATTCAACGAAGAAGACCCACTACTACCTCAATGAAGTTTTTGATTGCACCTGGGCTGTCCTAACTCATCTTTATGGTGATGAAGATCTCAAGCAGATGGGTTTCAAGCAGGACTTCGGCTGGTCTAAGCCTCCTCAGAAGAAATTCAAGAAGGTCGAAGTTCCTCCTTTGGTGCCCAGCTCATATTCCTCATCCCGTGAGACTGATGAATATGAAGACTTGGACGACACTGCGGCAGGCCCTTCTCCAACAAAAGACCCCAACAACGCTGGCGCTCCTCCATCGACTTTGTGATGAAACTCTTCAGGGGCGTTAGTCCTCACTTTTCGTCCCTTTTGGTCATTTGATGACAAAGGGGGAGAAATTTGAGTTAGTCTTCAAGCGGGTCTATATATATGGGCGTTTTTTTGTTAAGTTGCAACTCTCGCTCTTCTGAAGTGTTTGTTGAATGAGTTGTAAACTTAAGTCCAATGGTGACCTGATACTTTTGCTATGGTTTTCTGCATGCTATTTCCTCATTAATGTTATGCACGCATGCTGAATTACATCAGTTACCATATTTCATCATGCATTTCAAATTCTTCATACCATATGTTAAATGTGTGTATGAATTACAAGATATAGGGGGAGATCTCCATGATTCTACTCTTCAAATGTGCATTGCTTCAAAAGCAAATTCCTCACTATGCACATCTTCAGGGGGAGTTCTTCTATATCTTGCAATCAAATTCTTCAATGTTGAGCACTTTCAATTCATATGGTTATCCCCGCTGAAACTTAACCTATATTGTCATCAATCACCAAAAAGGGGGAGATTTTAAGTGCATCTAGTGCCCCTTAGTGATTTTGGTGTATTGAAGACTTATAGGTTAAGGGACTAATGTGTTTGTGAGTGTACACAGGCACTATAAGTCAATGAGGAGTTTGATATTTACAGTGAAAGTCGACCCCTAAAAATGAATGTCTTCGACTGAAGACTTTGGTTCTCCTGAAGACTTTGAAAGTGAAGAAATTGGTGTGACCTTGAAGACTTGGATATTCATACGAGGAATCTAAAGCATGAAGACTTTTGTTTTCGTAGTTTCTTTTCTTCTTCTTGAGTCATAGGAAACACCGTACTGTTAAAGGGGGTCGAGGTAAAACTAAGGAAACTGATTTCCATGTGATGCTCATCTCAAAATCCTATACCTAACCAATCCTTCGAGTGAAGCCATTGGAAATCTCATATCAGTTCAGTCAATTTCTTCAGTGACAGAGACAAAGATCTTCTGGTCTCTGAGGAATTTGTTCTGACTAAGGAGTTAGGAATTCGCCAGTGCGAATTGCCTACACAGTGAGGAACATGATAGCCCTAAGGAATTAAAACCTCAAATCCGACCGTTGTTGTGCCGCGCGCCAGCTGTCCCAAAATATCCTACCACCTAACGGTCATATCATTGAAGGGCATTTATTTCTTATCATGTCGTGTTGCTCCCTAGGCTATAAATAGCTGCCCCCTACAACCACTAGCTGGTTGGCTGCTCCAAGAGAAACTGACAATTGTCAGCTAAAAGCATCCCACTCCTCCTAGGACTTTGAGCGAAAATCATCAAGTGAGGAAAACCCAAATCCAAAACCCAATCCTACAAACCCCAAAGTGATTGAGCATCACTGAAGAGATTGTTCCTGTGTGGAACCGATGCTTGTTACCTTTGAGGACTGTGTATCCTCCAGATGGTTAGGCGTCATGGTCTGAGCATCCAAGAGGAATTGTGGATTGCCGAGTCACCAAGTCTGTGAGGGTTTGGAAGTCACCTGTGAAGACTTACCACTACTGTTGGGCGAGATCTGTGTGATCTTAGATCAAGGAGAATATGGTGAGGGTTGTGTGTCCTCGAGTTTAAAGACTCGGCCGCTCCAACCAGATGTACAACTTTCACAACAGTTGGAACTGGTCTACCAAATCATTGTCTTCACCAAGCCTACCGGTTCTATTTCCTCAACCCTTTCATTTCCTCAGTTATGTGTTGATGAACCTGATCATTACTATTTGAAGACATTGACTGAAGATTTTCTCTAATTCCTCAATCCTATTTCTTCAGTTAGTTTGTCTTCATCCTGCCTATCCTATGTTTACGCTTTCTATACTCTGTGTTTTGTCTTTCATTTCATCATGATGACTTTGTTGTTGCTTTGTTATACTTATACCTGAGTACTTATTCCGCTGCACGTAGTTCTTCACTTAGGAATTTCCTCACCCTGAAATTCCTTAATGAAGAATTCATAAAAATCACCTATTCACCCCCCCCCCCCTCTAGTCAATGTAACACACTTTCAGCATGAATGTTCAGATCCGAAAGATTCAAGACAATAGTTTAATATTGACATAAAAATAATAATACTTCATGCATACTAACAAAGCAATCATGTCGTCTCAAAATAACATGGCCAAAGAAAGTTATCCCTACAAAATCATATAGTCCGGTTATGCTCTATCTTCATCACACAAAGTATTTAATCATGCACAACCCCGATGACAAGCCAAGCAATTGTTTCATACTTTTGATGTTCTCAAACTTTTTCAATCTTCACGCAATACATGAGCGTGAGCCATGGACATAGCACTATAGGTGGAATAGAATGGTCGTTGTGGAGAAGACAAAAAGGAAAAGATAGTCTCACATCAACTAGGCGTATCAACGGGCTATGGATATGCCCATCAATAGATATCAATGTGAGTGAGTATGGATTGCCATGCAACGGATGCACTAAAGCTATAAGTATATGAAAGCTCAACAAAAGAAATTAAGTGGGTGTGCATCCAACTTGCTTGCTCACGAAGACCCAGGGCATTTTGAGGAAGCCCATCATTGGAATATACAAGCCAAGTTCTATAATGAAAATTCCCACTAGTATATGAAAGTGACAACATAGGAGACTCTCTATCATGAAGATCATGGTGCTACTTTGAAGCACAAGTGTGGAAAAAGGATAGTAGCATTGCCCCCTCTCTCTTTTTCTCTAATTTTTTTTTGGGCTTTCTCTCTTTTTTATGGCCTCTTTTTTTATTTTTCGTCTGGAGTCTCATCTCGACTTGTGCGGGAATCATAGTCTCCATCATCCTTTCCTCACATGGGACAATGCTCTGATAATGAAGATCATCACACTTTTATTTACTTACAGCTCAAGAATTACAACTCGATACTTAGAACGAAATATGACTCTATGTGAATGCCTCCGGCAGTGTACCGGGATGTCCAATGATTCAAGAGTGACATGTATGAAAAAATTATGAATGGTGGCTTTGCCACAAATATGATGTCAACTACATGATCATGCAAAGCAATATGACAATGATGGAGCGTGTCATAATAAACGGAACAGTGGAAAGTTGCATGGCAATATATCTCGGAATGGCTATGGAAATGCCATAAAAGGTAGGTATGGTGGATGTTTTGAGGAAGGTATATGGTGGGTGTATGATACCGGCGAAAGTTGCGCGGTACTTGAGAGGCTAGCAATGGTGGAAGGGTGAGAGTGTGTATAATCCATGGAATCAACATTAGTCATAAAGAAATTACATACTTATTGCAAAAATCTATTAGTTATCAAAACAAAGTACTACGCATGTGCTCCTAGGGGGATAGATTGGTAGGAAAAGACCATCGCTCGTCCCCGACCGCCACTCATAAGGAAGACAATCAATAAATAAAGCATGCTCCATCTTCATCACATAACGGTTCACCATACGTGCATGCTACGGGAATAACAAACTTTAACACAAGTATCTCTCAAATTCACAACTACTCTACTAACATGACTCTAATATCACCATCTTCATATCTCAAAACAATCATAAAGAATCAAACTTCTCATAGTATTCAATGCACTTTATGTGAAAGTTTTTATTATATCCATCTTGGATGCCCATCATATTAGGACTAATTTTATAACCAAAGCAAATTACCATGCTGTTATAAAGGAGTCTCAAAATAATATAAGTGAATCATGAGAGATCAATTCTATAAAATAAAACCACCGCCATGCTCTAAAAAGATATAAGTGAAGCACTAGAGCAATATTGTCTAGCTCAAAAGATATAAGTGAAACACATAGAGTATTCTAATATATTCAGATTCATGCGTGTCTCTCCCAAAAGGTGTGTACAGCAAGGATGATTATGGTAAACTAAAAAGCAAAGATTCAAATCATACAAGACGCTCCAAGCAAAACACATATCATGTGGTGAATAAAAATATGGCCTCAAGTAAAGTTACTGATAGACGAAGACGAAAGAGGGGATGCCTTCCGGGGCATCCCCAAGCTTGTGCTTTTGGTTGTCCTTGAATTTTACCTAGGGGTGCCTTGGGAATACCCAAGCTTAGTCTCTTGATACTCCTTATTCCAAAATCCATCAAATCTTTACCCAAAAACTTTAAAACTTCACAACACAAAACTTCAACAGAAAATCTCATGAGCTCCGTTAGTATAAGAAAATAAACCACCACTTTAAGGTACTGTAATGAACTCATTATTTATTTATATTGGTGTTAAACCTACTGTATTCCAACTTCTCTATGGTTCATACCCCCCGATACTACTCATAGATTCCTCAAAACAAGCAAACAACACACGAAAAACAGAATCTGTCAAAAACAGAACAGTCTGTAGCAATCTATAACTTTCGAATACATCTGTAACTCTAAAAATTCTGAAATAAATTGGAGGACGTGAGGAATTTTTCTATTAATTATATTCAAAAATAATCAACCTAAAATTACTCTTCTGTAAAAAATGACAACTATTCTCGTGAGCGCAAAAGTTTCTGTTTTTTACAGCAAGATCGCAAAGACTTCACCCAAGTCTTCCCAAAGGTTCTACTTGGCACAAACACTAATTAAAACATAAAACCACATCTAAACAGAATCTAGATGAATTATTTATTACTAAACAGGAGCAAAAATCAAAGAACAAAAATAAAATTGGGTTGCCTCCCAACAAGCGCTATCGTTTAACGCCCTTAGCTAGGCATTGAGATTTCAATGATGCTCACATAAAAGAGAAGAATTGAAGTACAAAGAGAGCATCATAAAACACGTGACAAACACATCTAAGTCTAACATACTTCTTATGCATATGCATTTTATAAGCAAACAAATCAAGTCTAGCATAAACAAGCATAAGCAAGGAAAAAGAAAGAGACGATAGCAATCTCAACATGAAGAGAGGTAATTTAGTAACATGAAAATTTCTACAACCATATTTTCATCTCTCATAATAATTACATGTAGGATCATAAGAAAATTCAACAATATAGCTATCACATAACATATTCTCAACACGATCCACATGCATGCAAAGTTGACACTCTTCCAAAATAGTGGGATCACCATTAACTAAAGTCATGACCTCTCCAAACCCACTTTTATCAAAAATTTCATATGATTGAACATTCTCCAAATATGTCTGATCTAAAGTTGACACTCTTCCAAACCCATTTTAAATATTATTGCAAACATTATTATCAATCTCATATTCATCATGGGGCTTAAATAAATTTTCAAGATCATAAGAAGAATCACCCCAATCATGATCATTGCAACAAGTAGTGGACATAGCAAAACTAGCATCCCCAAGCTTAGGGTTTTGAATATTATTAGCACGATTGATATCAATAGAATTTATTGTAAAATTGTTGCAATCATGCTTTTTATTCAAGGAGTTATCGTGAATCTCTTCGTAAAGCACTTCATCACAATTTCCAGATTCAAGAATTTCAAGCAAAACCTCATAAAGATAATCTAGTGCACGCAACTCACTAGCAATTGGTTCATCATAATTGGATCTCTTAAAAATACTAGAAAGTGGATGGGGATCCATAAACTTTTAGCAAGCGAAGATGCAAGCAAAAAGATGGCACATGGTAACACAAGCAAACCAAAGATCGAACAGAAGAAGGGCGATGAAAAGGCAAATCTTTTCGAAAATCATTTTAGAAGTGGGGAGAGGAAAACGAGAGGCGAATGGCGAATAATGTAATGCAAGGGAGAAGATTTTTATGATGGGTACTTGGTATGGCTTGACTTGACGTAGATCTCCCCGGCAACGTCGCCAGAAATCCTTCGTGCTACCTCTTGAGCTTGTGTTGATTTTTCCCTTGAAGAGGAAAGGGTGATGCAGCAAAGTAGCGTAAGTATTTCCCTCAGTTTTCAGAACCAAGGTATCAATCCAGTAGGAGACGACGCACAAGTCACCGAATACCTGCACAAACAATCAAGAACCTCGCAACCAACGCGATAAAGGGGTTGTTAATCCCTTCACGGTCACTCACAAAAGTGAGATCTGATAGAAATAATAAAGTATTTTTTTTGGTATTTTGGTTGTATACATTGGAAAGTAAAGATTGCAAAATAGTAAATGAGATTTAAAGAGATGCAATATAATGGAAAAGAGACCCGGGGCCATAGGTTTCACTAGTGGCTTCTCTCGAGATAGCATGTATTACGGTGGATGAACAAATTATTGTCGAGCATTTGATAGAAAAGCGCATAATTATGAAGACATCTAAGGCAACGATCATGAACATAGGCATCACGTCCGTGTCAAGTAGATCAAAGCGATTCTGCATCTACTACTATTACTCCACACATCGACCGCTGTCCATCATGCATCTAGAGTATTAAGTTCATAAAAACGGAGTAACACATTAAGCAAGATGACATGATGTAGAGGGATAAACTCAAGAAATATGATATAAACCCCATCTTTTTATCCTCGATGGCAACAATACAATACATGCCTTGCTGCCCCTACTGTCACTGGGAAAGGACATCGCAAGATTGAGCCCAAAGCTAAGCACTTCTCCTATGGCAAGAAAGATCAATCTAGTAGGCCAAACTAAACCAATAATTCGAAGAGACTTGCAAAGATATCAAATCATGCATATAAGAATTCAGAGAAGAACCAAATAATATTCGTAGATAATCTTGATCATAAATCCACAATTCATCGAATCTCGGCAAACACACCAAAAAGGAGTATTACATTGAATAGTTCTCCAAGAACGTCGAGGAGAACTTGGTATTGAGAATCATAGAGAGAGAAGAAGCCATCTAGCTATTATCTATGGACCCGAAGGTCTGTGGTAAACTACTCATGCTTCATTGGAGAGCCAATGGTGTTGATGTAGAAACCCTCCGTGATCGGTTCCCCCTCCGTCAGATTGCCAGAAAAGGCCCCAAGATGGAATCTCACGGGTACAGAAGGTTGCGGCGGTGGAAAAGTGGTGTCGTGGCTCTCCCTAATGTTTCTGGGTATAAGAGTATATATAGGCGAAAGAAGTACGTCGGTGGAGCTATGAGGGGCCCACGAGGGTGGGGGCGCACCTACCCCCCTGGGCACGTGCTCCTACCTCGTGGACGCCTCATGGCATTTCTGACTTCAACTCCAAGTCTTCTGGTTTGCTTTCGGTCCAAGAAAGATCATCGCGAAGGTTTCATTCCGTTTGGTATTACTTTTCTGCAAAACTCTAAAATTGGCAAAAAAACAGAAACTGGCACTGGGCCTCCGGTTAATAGGTTAGTCCCAAAAATAATATAAAAGAGCATATTAAAGCCCATTAAACATCCAAAACAGATAATATAATAACATGGAACAATCAAAAATTATAGATACGTTGGAGACGTATCACAAGTCAACCACCTGGAGCCATATTCTGTCCTGAGGGCCATCCAAGGACAAACCCATCACATCTCCGCCGACGAAGCCCAAGAGGACCCTGAAGTCATCATTGGTATGTTACTTGTTAATAACATACCAGCAATAATTTTATTTGACTCTGGGGCTTCCCACTCTTTTTCTTCGCGGAGTTTTGTTGCCCAAAACAAATTTCCTTGCTCGATTATGGGAAAGAGTATGATGGTACAATCCCCGGGATCGGTGCTCCGAAGCAATCTGGTTTATCGTAATTTGGAAATTGATATCAATGGAGTCAAGTTTCCAACGTCCCTGATAGTCATCGATTCTGACAAATTGGATATTATTCTGGGAATAAATTGGTTAACCCAATATCAAGTATGCATCAAATGTGTGACCAGAGAAGTCACCATGGCAAGTCAGGAAGGTCGCACCACAAGTTTTTTTGCCCGCAGAAGCATACCCAAGAATGATATGGTTTTCATAGCTGTGGCTGAATAAGTGGAATTGATTCCTGTGGTCAGTGAGTATCCAGATGTATTTCCTGAGGAATTACCAGGAATGCCGCCAGACAGAGAACTAGAGTTTGCAATTGACTTGGTGCCAGGAACCGCACCGATATACAAGAAATATTATCGGATGCCTTCATCAGAATTGGTGGAATTAAATAAACAACTTGATGAGATGCTACAGAAAGGATACATCCATCCAAGCGCTTCACCTTGGGGATCACCCGCTATATTCGTGGATAAAAAGGACGGCAGTCTTCGGATGTGTGTGGACTACCGACAACTGAATGACGTCACCATCAAAAACAAGTATCCACTACCGAGGATTGATGATTTGTTTGATCAACTCAGTGGGGCCAAAGTATTCTCCAAGATTGATTTGAGGACTGGATACCATAAACTCAAAATCAAGAAGGAAGATATTCCCAAGACCGTGTTCACCACTCGGTACGGTCTTTATGAATATACCTTTATGTCATTAGGTCTCACCAATGCCCCTGACTTTTTCATGCATATGATGAATAAGGTGTTTATGGATTTCTTGGACAAGTTTGTGGTGGTGTTCATCGATGACATCCTCAACTCAAAAAGCGAAGAAGAGCACAAGGACCACCTCCAAGCAGTTTTGCAAAGGCTCTACGACCATCAGCTTTATGCAAAGTTCAGCAAATGCAAATTTTGGCTCAAGCAAGTTGGATTTTTAGGGCATGTTCTCTCAGTAGAAGGAATAGCCGTGGATCCAAGTAAGGTGAAAGATGTGATTGATTAGGCCACACCCACGACAGTCTCGGAAATCTGGAGTTTCCTTTGGATTAGCCGGATATTACCGCTATTTTATCGAAGGATTCTCTAAGATTGCCAAGCCGATGACAGAGCTCCTAAAGAAGGATAAGAAGTTTGAATGGACTGAGGACTACGAAAGGATCTTCAATGAGCTAAAAACCAGACTGACGCCAGCACCAGTATTAACTCTTCCCGACATATACCGCAGTTTTGATGTCTACTGCGACGCCTCCAGAAAAGGTCTTGGATGTGTACTCATGCAAGATGGCAAGGTTGTGGCCTATGCATCCCGACAACTACGACCTCACGAAGGAAATTATCCAACCCATGATTTGGAATTGGCGCTGTTGTGCATGCTTTGAAGATTTGGAGACACTATCTTATTGGAAAAAGGTGTTAGATATTTACTGACCACAAGAGTCTCAAATATATATTCACTCAACCAGATTTAAACCTTCCTCAGCGAATATGGCTCGAATTGGTCAAGGATTATGACCTCAGGATAAATTATCACCCGGGTAAAATATGGTGGCCGATGCCCTCAGCCGCAAGCCTACCAGTCTGAATGCTCTAATGGATTCCTTGCCTCCTGAACTTTGCAAAGAAATCGCTCAGCTCAATTTGGTAATAGTTGATGCAAGTCTTGCCAGCATATTGGAAGTTGCTCCTACCCTCGAGGAAGAAACTCGCAGCGCCCAGGCAGATGATGAATCACTGAAATCGCATGCCAAGCGTATGCAAGAAGGAAAGACATGGGATTTCTCGAATGATCAGCAAGGTACACTAAGGTTTCGAGGAAGGATTTGCGTACCCAACCAAGAAAATCTGAGAAAGAAGATATTAGCAGAAGCACACGAATCTTCATATTCAATTCACCCAGGTGGTACCAAAATGTACGAAGACCTTCGCCAGGTATTCTGGTGGGATGGAATGAAGAAATATATTGCATATTTTGTGGCTTGTTGTGATATATGCAACAAAGTAAAGGTGGAACACCAAAAGCCTTCCGGACTCCTTCAACACTTACCGTATCGCAATGGAAATGGGATGATCTCTGCATGGATTTCATCACCAGTCTACCAAAGACCCACCAAGGAAATGATGCAATATGGGTCATAGTGGACACATTAACAAAGGTGGCCGACTTCCTTCCCATCCGGACCACCTACCGCGCCGATCAACTTGCACAGTTCTATGTGTCCAGGATCGTCAGTTTGCATGGCTGCCAAAGAGAATCACTTCGGATAGAGGATCTCTCTTTACTTCATCCTTTTGGTCCCGTCTACATCAAGCCTTGGGAATTGCCCTGAAATACAATGCATCTTATCATCCCCAGACAGACGGATAGACTGAGTGAGTAAATCAAATACTCAAATATATGCTCTGAGCATGTGCTTTGGCCCAAGGATCCAAGTGGGAAGATTGTCTGCCGTACGCCAAGTTTTCCTACAACAACAGTTTCTGGACCATCTTAAAGATGTCACCCTATGAAGAGGCCGTAAGTACCGCACTCCACTAAACTGGTCTCAGACCGGAGATAGTCGCATTTTCGGGACTGGTTTGATGATGGAGGCTGAGAAGCAAGTTAAGGAGATCCGAGATAGACTGCAGTTGGCTAAGTCACGACAGAAGAGTTATTATGATGCAAAGCACCGTCAGGTCAGCTTTGAACCCAGAGAACACGTGTAACTCTGAGTCACCCCTATGAAAGGAGTTAAGAGATTTCAGACCCAAGGAAAATTGGCACCCAGATATATTGGTCTGTTTCCAGTAATGACCAGAGTCGGAACAGTTGCCTATCAGTTGGATTTGCCACCGGAACTGTCAGAGGTACACAATGTGTTCCACGTGTCACAGCTAAGAAGATGTATCTCGCCACCGGAGAAAAGGACTGATATGGCAGAGATAGAACTGGCTAAGGATTTAACATATGAGGAGAAACCAATCAGAATATTGGATCAGACAGAGAGAGTCACTCGCAGCAAAGTGATAAGGTTTTACAAGGTTCAATGGGAGCATCACACCGAGGAAGAGGTAACCTGGGAAAGAGAGAAATTTGTAAGGACTACCTACCCAGAACTGTTTTCCTGAGCAACCGAATCTCGAGGACGAGATTCATCCTAAGTGGGGGAGGTTTGTGATAGCGTGGATTTTGCCTTCTCTCTTCTTCCAGACTTTATTTTGCCTGGAATCAGTTCAAATGGACTTATCACTTGGGCATGCCCTTGACTTTCACCCAACTGACCCATCTATCTCTCATTCAACCTCATTTCCCTGAAAAACCCCAAAATGGCCCAATGAATATTTTTCATAAAAGAAAAATAGTCAATTTCTCTTCTGAAACTCATTTTAGAAACTAGTGCTCCAAAGCAACCCTCATTTTTATTGCTCCAAAAATCTTGAGATAATTCCTGAATATTCTTTGAACCTTGGCCCACCTCCATGAGCAAAAATATTCCATGACTTTTTGGAATATTTTTGCTACAGAAAATCATTTCACTTTTGTCCCAAAAATGAACTTTGTACAACAAGTGTATTTTTCTTTGATCCAATGGAGGTGGTTTTTCGTGAGCCTCATATCCCTCCTAAGTAAACCTTAACCCCAGGAGATCAGCCCTAATGGCCTTCTAGAAGTGCTCCAAACTTGGCGACCAAGTTTCTGACCAGAAACTTGCCAACAAGCTTAAGTCATTTCTGGTCGGCTTGGCATTGAGTTCTCAACTTTCCTAGACCTAACACTGCATGAACAACAACCCAGACAAGGTTTGGCCGAGCGTGGGCGTCGTTTTGACCATGCCAGCATGGTGACCGCGTGCGGACACGGGCTCTAGCATGCGTTCGACGCGCTCTGCGTCACGCCAGTGCCTCTGTTCGGCGCGTGCTCGAGCCAGAGCTCGCCGACGACTGCCGTGCCGCGCCACCAGCCTCGACTCATCACCCTTGACCTCTCCCTGGAGCTCGCTGACGCCAGAGATGCCGCAGTGAGCACGGGCACGTTGCAGCCAAAAGCCAGAGTGCGCTCGTGCCCCTGTCTTATTCTCCCCCTGCTTCTTGTGCTCGTCCGCGAGCATGGACAGCTCCCGCGTGATCACTGAGCTCTTCCCCTATATCTGGCGCCCTTCGTCATCACTCGTCAGCTTCTAGAGAACTCCAGCGACGCCACATATCCCCCTCCTCCTCCGGCTATATATAGAGCCCCTCCCTCCGCTCCGAAGCCTCACATCGCACCTCTCAACCACCACGACCCCGTAGCTTAGCCGCAGCCCGGTCGGGCAGGCCTTTGGCCGCCACCCCCGACCAGAGCTCGCCGATGACCCCCGCAGCCCCTCCACCCCGTTCCAGAGCCCCTCGAGCTCAACCAACCCCTCAGGCGCATCATTGGAGGTCCACTGGTGTCGCTTGGAAGCATTGGAGCCCCTGGAGTCGCCCCTCGCCGTCGCCTTCTTCCTCTACGGCAAGTCCCGACCACCACCATCGCTTGCGAGCTTGATTTTGAGCAGCTCCGGCCATCCCGAGCCATCAGTACAGGCAGGTGCACTGTGACCCCCTCTCCACTTATATCCCCCTGGATTCGCCCAAGAGCCCCTCCTCGCCGGCGTGAGCTCCGATGGAGCGCCGCCGTGCTCTGTTTCCTCTCTCCCGCTCTCTCCTGACTGGTGGGGCCTGCTGTCAGCCTCTCCACTTGCACCCGAAGTGGTACGAGTGGAGGCATATTCTGTGTTTACGCCATCGACATCACCCCCCAGGTTTTCTGTTTTATTCAAATAAATTAAAAATTTTGACCAGAACTTTGACCAGTGATAACTTTTAACCTATAAGTCAAAATGAGTTGATTCCTTTTGCATTGTGTTTGTTTCAAAGAGCTCTAGCAGCACACCAAAGTGTGGATTTTCCTTGCTGTCTAGAATTTCTGGTGATTTTCAAAATGGTTCTTGATATTTTTTTTGTGGTTTTTAAATATTTTCAGAGGCAGAGACTTATCTGGAAGATAACCAGCAGGAGTGTGAACCTCCTCTGCACTATGGCAAGCCACACCAACATTTGGATGGTGTAATTTCAATATCTATGATTTTCCAACTTGAATATGAGCTATTTTCATGCATTTAAATTAGTTAAATAAATATGGTTCAATGCTAGTTACTTTGTCATGCTTGAAATGCTTGCTTAAGTTACTGGTTGAATGCATGAACTAGTTTGGTCAAGTAGAATAAAGTTTTAACTATGTGAAATTGCTTTAAATAATAATGGTAGTTTCTTTTTGGTAATTGGATTTTCATATAAATTATGAGTTAATCAAAATGACGCATGATAATAACGAGTGAGGTAGGATCAGTAAGGTTTGATGATGAGTAGTGCAAGAAAATCAGTTTTGATGAGGTTGATCCGTTCATGTGAGTTGTATGCTTTGCATGTCGAATAGTTGCATGATCATGGCATTGTATGACTTGGAGTGATTTTATTTTCAAGTTAAACCTGATAATAATCCAACTTGAATGTAACGTTGATCAAGTCATGGTGCCACTGAATCAGGTTTTCCTCAGTGCGACCACATTTACCTTTATGGGGAGGTCTTGATTCGGTCCTTTGCCATGCCTCTCGCCGGTGCCTCCAATGAGGGAAGGTTATGGGTGTGCATTACCCTGGCCTGGTAAGCAGACATAACCTTGTGTGACCGTTGGTTTTTATGGTACCTTATCCCCGTTTGGGACCGTTTTTGCCACGACGGTGGCCGTTGATGCCTTTGGTAGGCACGGGGCCACTCATGACTTAGCCCTGAGAGGGAGTTGGCCGAAGTGGCCGGGAGAGTGTCATGGCAAGGGAAGGGTTTCGTCGGAACACCGTTGGTCCACCTAAATGGGAGTGCGAGGTCATGGGTTCCATGGTGTGGGTAAAATGTGCTACCTCTGCAGAGTGTATTCAATCTATCGATAGCCGCGTCCTCGGTTACGAACACAACTTGGTAGTAATTCACACCATGGATCAACATTTATAATTAATCTTGCACACTAATATTTATTGTTGGCACCGTGGGATCTTGAGATGATCGTGAGTGTTTGGCTTCAGTTGTGATCCGGATATGATCACCGTTCGGTTACAAGGTAACCCGTCTGGTAAGCGAGTCCGAGGGACTCAGTGCACAAGTTGGTTTCACCGCATCAGTGGCATTACTTGCATTGCATTAACCTGAATAATTTTCATGATATTGATTGTCATTATGCTTATGTTTGTTGTGATAGACTAGCAGATGTAGAGGGTTGTAGGTGGTACTGTCTACCCGGAGTAGAGAGTTAATGCTTCAGAAAGGCTATGTCTCAATCATCCGATCATGGATGCGGTCGAGTCTTGTGGGGAGAAGTGCGCAAACCTCTGCAGAGTGTATAAACTAATCATGGTTAGCCGTGTCCCCGGTTATGGACGCCTTGAGTATCTAGTACCTGAATCTATTGATGTGATCTCAACACGTTACTTTAATTAATCATGATGATGGGTTAATGATGATATTTTTAATTGGGATTTGAGTTGGAGGAACCATCTCAAATAATGGGCAACATGGGAGTAGTTAAATAATTTATTCCTTTGTTGTAGGGAAAAACTAGCTTTATGCAAAACCATGGAACTTACAGCCTCCACTAGCCAAATATTGCATGTAGATGTAGTTCTTGCGTTATTTTTGCTTTACAGTGTAACTATGCCAGCATATTCCATGTGCTGACCCGTTTCGGGCTGCAACGTCTTATGTTGCAGACTACATAGATGACGAATAAGGTGCGATAGGTCGTTGTTTGGCACTCGGCTATGCCGTTGGAGTTGATGGACTCATTTACCTTCAAAGCTTCCGCTGTTATCTAGTTTAGATAGGCTTCATCCATGATTTATTTATGTAATAATACTCTTTATGAGGACTCGATGTAATAAGTGTGTGATTGAAACTCTGTTATAATTCCTCGAGTACTGTGTGTGTCAGCATTACCGATCCAGGGATGACACTGATGCACAAAGACTTTACCGTTTGAGGTCTGATCACTACACCATGGCGCATCGGGCACCCCCTGGCGCGCCCATGCATCTTATGCCCTCCTCAAAAGTTGGTCGAGGCCCTTCTTCTGGTGCAAGAAAGATAATTTATGGAAAAAACGTGTAAAAATTTCAGCGCAATTGGAGTTACAGATCTCCGGTAATTTAAGAAACGGTGAAGGGTCAGATCTGGGGAATGTGAAACAAAAGAGAACAGAGAGGGAGATCCAATCTCAGAGGGGCTCCTGCCCCTCCGCCACCATGGAGGCCATGGACCAGAGGGGGCACTCTCCTCCCATCTAGGGGGGGGCAAGGAAGAAGAAGAAGAAGGAGGGGGGCTCTCTCCCCCTCTCTCTCGGTGGCGCCGGAGTGCCGCGGGGCAAGGATCGAGACGGCGATCTACATCAACAATCTTGGTATTGTCAATACCAACTCTCCCCCCCCCTCTATGCAGCGGTGTAACACCCCTTCTCCCCGCTGTAATCTCTACTTAAACATGGTGCTCAACTACATATATTATTTCCCAATGATATTTGGCTATCCTATGATGTTTGAGTAGATCTGTTTTGTCTTATGGGTTAATAGTGATCTTGGTTGGAATGATTATATATTTTGTTTATGGTGCTGTCCTATGGTGCCCTCCGTCTCGCGCAAACGTGAGGGGTCCCCACTGTAGGGTGTTGCAATATGATCATGAATTTCTTATGGTGGGTTGCGAGAGTGACAGAAGCTTAAACCCGAGTAGGTGTGTTGTTGTGTATGGCATAAAGAGGACTTGATATTTAATGCTATGGTTGGGTTTCACGACCTTAATGATCTTTAGTAGTTGCGGATGCTTGCTAGAGTTCCAATCATAAGTGCATATGATCCAAGTAGAGAAAGTATGTTATCTCATGCCTCCCCCTCATATAGAATTGCAAGAATGATTACCGGTACTTGTTATCGATTGACTAGGGACAAATGACTTTCTTGTTGACAAAAGCTATCCACTTTTATTACCTTGCAATTTATTCATAGTTTTATTCTCGCAAAGTACTCGTGGTTTTATTCTTGCAAAATAGTTTCATACTTGTTCTAGGTAAAGCAAACGTCAAGTGTGCATAGAGTTGTATCGGTGGTCGATAGAACTTGAGGGAATATTTGTTCTACCTTTAGCTCCTCGTTGGGTTCGACACTCTTATTTATTGAAGAAGGCTACAAATGATCCCCTATACTTGTGGGTTATCACCCTGGGGCGCGCCTACCCCCCAGGGTGCACCTACCAGGCTTGTGGGCCCCCTGGACCACCTCTAACCCTAATTCCAACTCTATAAGTACCTATTCACGGAGAAAAAAATCAGGGAGAAGGTCATCGCATTTTACGATTAGGAGACGCCGCCGCCTCTTGTTCTTCATCGGGGGGGCTGATCTGGAGTCCGTGTGGGGCTCCAAAGAGGGGGATTTGTTGTCATCATCATCACCAACTTTCCTCCATCACCAATTTCACGATGCCCACCGTCATGCATGAGTAATTCCATCGTAGGCTTGCTGGACGGTGATGGGTTGTATGAGATTTATCATGTAATCAAGTTAGTTTTGTTAGGGTTTGATCCAGTATCCACTATGTTCTGAGATTGATGTTGTTGTGACTTTGTTATCCTTAATGCTTGTCTAGGGCCCGAGTGCCATGATTTCAGATCTGAACCTATTATATTTCATGAATACATGTGTGTTCTTGATTCTATCTTGCAAGTTGTAGACACCTATTACGAATTATGATCCGCATACCCCAAGGTGACAATAATTGGGATTCTTTCCGGTGATTACCGTAGTTTGAGGAGTTCATGTATTCACTAAGTGCTAATGCTTTGGTCCGGTTCTCTATTAAAAGGAGGCCTTAATACCCTTAGTTTCCACTAGGACCCCACTGCCACGGGAGGGTAGGACAAAAGATGTCATGCAAGTTCTTTTCCATAAGCATGTATGACTATATCCAGAATACATGCCTACATTATATTGATGAATTGGAGCTAGTTCTGCGTCACCTAGGTTGTGACTGCTACATGATGAATATCATCCGACAGAATTATCATTGTCGATCCATTTCCTACAAGCTTTTCACATATTGATCTTTGCTAAGTTACTTTCGTTGCTGTTGCTGTTACAATCACTACAAAACTGCTACTATTACTTTCGCCACCATTACTGTTACTTCCATATTACTTTGCTACTAAATACTTTGCTGCAGATATTAAGTCTTACAGGTGTGGTTGATTTGACAACTCGACTGCTAATACTTGTGAATATTCTTTGGCTCCCCTTGTGTCGAATCAATAAATTTGGGTTGAATACTCTACCCTCGAAAACTGTTGTGATCCCCTATACTTGTGGGTTATCACTGGCATTTGGGCTTCATTTTGTACTGATATTCTACAAAGTCAAAAACAAGAGCAACTGGCATTGGGCACTAAGTTAATAGGTTACTCCCATAAAATGATACAAAGTTGCTTGTAAATGTATATAAAACATCCAAGATTGATAATATAATAGCATGGAACAATCAAAAATTATAGATACGTTGGAGACGTATCAGTTGGCGAGGAGGTAGTCCTTGATCCGCTGCCACTTCATACACGCATTAATAGCGCTACCCATGATGAGGTCCAGAAGAGGATGGGTGAGTGTGAGAAGATCCAAAGAGTGTGACATTGATCAACATCAAGCCAGGCAGAATGGGGATGAGCAAGGGGTGGGCATTCGACGTGATCCTCAATGCGGTAGTGGAGGAGAAAAAGATGAAATAAGATGCCCCACTTTACATAGTTATTTCCAACATGATCTGGCTTGAGTTTTATGTAGTTGGATATATGATCATGTAGTTGTTGTGGGGAGAGGGGCCAACAGGAAGGGTAGTAGAGTTATGGAGCATGACTAGGGTGGTGAAGGAGGGACCCAGAGTGGTGGAGAACATGAGAGAAGGAAAGGTCATCGAGAAGAAGCCTGTGAGAAGGACAAGTTTGCAATCATAGAAGGAGGCATGCCGAAGATGTCCTCGAAGGCCATGGCATCTGATACCAAGCTAAGTTGGATAATTACTCATTGTGCCACTATATTAACTAAATACAATGTAGAGGATACAAATAGAGGGAGTCCCAATTACCCCCGTAAGTATAGGCACGCAGGGAATGAACGATGGGAGAGGATCATGATCCTAGTGACTAGGGAGGTAGTTCAATAGAGAGGCACACATGTTATAATTGTGACAAGTGCATGTACAACAATACAACATGTAAACAGAGGATGACCAGATCAGTTGTCATGCACTCCAGTGCAGTCCTGCCCATCGGCCACTAGGAGGCAGCAGTGGCCATAGAGCATCAGACGACGGAGAAGATTGACGGAACCGACATAACCGTACCGATTAGTGGGAGTGCGGCAGAAACCAGACGGATGATGGCTTGACGACGCCAATTCAATGCCTCGACCTCCTTTGACCCGAGATAGAGAGAGGAGGGGCAAAATCTCGTTCCATGTCCACTATGTAGTTCTTCCGTTGGCCAACATGTTGGAGGAAGAAGATGGTGTCATAGATGTGAGGTCTCGCCACCGTTGCAACGTCCATGCCACCAACGAGGTCTATGTAGTGCACACGGAATGGGCCTAGGGTTTATGGCTGCGAACTCCTGGGTCAATTGGAGGTGGAGGATAGGTAGGTTGCAAGAGGGGGATGCGGCGAGAACACTTTAGGCATCGGCACAGGAACAAAGGAACGATGGGTCGAGGAGAGCTTCTAGGGGCGTTTGCTTTTTATATGAAATGGAAAACGATGGGGTATTGGGGTGGGAGTAGCTGATGACGTGTTGGGAGTTATGATAGCCGCGTGCTCACCACCACTCCACATCTCTCGCGACCGATATGGAAAACTACAAAAAATTAATAGCCACACCCAAATTGTATCCGCAAATGTCCCCTGAATTACATTGCGCTGCCATTACAAAATTCACGCGGGAAGGGAAAAAATCTCAAAAAAGAAGGAAAGCAAATTGTACGTGGTATAGAAGCTTAGGGGGATCTCAAATCGCGTGCAAATATCTTAATTGAATGGTGTGGACATTCTTAGCCATCCAACGTCAATAACCAAATTTGTCTGGACCGATCCGACATCCAAAATCCATCCATCGGAACCAAACTGGGTGTAGATTTGGGGGAGTTTGGGCATGGGTCGTGGTCGTACTCCAACAACGTGGCACCATCCAAAAGTCTTCTCTCTCCCTCTGCTCTAGAACTCTCCGCCCTACATTTATGCCAGTCAGATGGGACACGACCGGATGGGCAATAGCGTACCCGCATCGATGTTGGTTGACCAATGTGGTTGACATGGCACGACGATCGAGAAGCCTGCTCTGGCCACTGCCCGCATTGAAGCAATGCCGGTCCGCTTCCCTGTCTATTAAGCTGATCGACCATAGATGTTAGGCCCTGAAACACCACATTACCACCTCTCGTGTCCCAAATCCGCCCACCTCCACTATCGGTCGGCGTAATGGGCAAGTCCGACGTGTCCAAGTGGTTCCCAGTGTGCTCCTCCAAATTTAGGGGAAGCTTCGTATCACGCTGCCGCCAATGATCTCTGGGCCCCTCCGCGTCCATGGCTCCATCACTCATCAAGCCGTAGTCGGTCTCCTCGTACAATGAGAAGTAGCAACTACCCTTCCTCATTGGGCAGCCATGATGGACAAGGAGCTCACGGGGCATATGGAGATGGTGCTAGCGCGGCAAATCATCGACTGTGGCTCGGCGTCGCTGTCTCCTGTGCCCCACCGCGGCGTCCAAATCGGACACAACATGCAGGAGGAGCCGACATCTGCGCCACGCAGCCATGACGTCTAGGTCAAACGCCCCAAGAAGGAGCAGGCAGCACTATCCTTGTCGTGTCGGCAGTCAGGCAACTAGTGGCTCTCGGTCACCGTGAAGGAGGATCCCTCCACTTGGCGTCCTCAAGGACAACAAATGCCTCGTTGAGGCAGAGCGATGGGAGCGATGCAATGCGGCGCGCTGGGTGACATTCGCGAAGTCAGACGTCGCGCCGACCGGGGTAGTTGTGGACCCCTCGCTTGCGGAGGCTTGGGCCCTGGATCAGTCCAGAACCACCAAGCAGACCGTCGCACGCCATCGACGCCAGCTCGGCAACCAGCTCCACCAAGTGGGGTTGTCCGAGTCTGACTGCTTCTCCTTGCTCCAAGGGAAGGGTGGGCGGCACAAGGAGGAGTTCGCGATCAGTCGTCGATGTCAGTTGAAGGCTACCGAGCGTCTGCGCCAAGCGGAGGCAGTCAAACGGTGAGCGCGATGTGGCCGCTGGGTAGTGATGTTGTTATGCCTGGAGGGTCTTGTTCCATTGGAAGGACGGAGATAACAACTCCAAGGACAACAACAATGGTGGCACGGATGACGCTCAAGCAACGACACGAACGATGAGAGAGGTCCCGGTGGCCAAGACGACCATGCCTACGTGGTCACCGTCTGGTACCTCGTTTAGTTTAGGTTAAAATTAGTTTGTACTTTAAAATTTTGACCGTTTGATGGTAAATATATCAAAATTTAATAAATTCCTAAACTGAAACAAACATTTGATACCCATGAACACATCCGCGTTGGAGTTACCCTTATCTTATAACTTTATATTTCTCCATTCAACTAGAAAGACCAATGACTGCATCATCACGACTAGAACCAATTACCATTGTCAGCATCTTCAAGTGACATGCGTGTGTAGATAGACAAGGGTCTTGTGGTGGACACGACGTCATTGACTTGGACCTGAGCAGTGGCTACCTCTCTTGATTGGAAGGCTGGCCCCGCCTCACGGCACGTGTCGCCCGACACACGCCAAATGGAAGGTATGCCGACACCCGAGGACCCACCTGTCAAACGCTGCACGGACTCTCGCCTGGATTCCTCACTCTCAAAAGAAAGCAAAAGACCCACTTGCCTATTTTGTCTTTTTATGGGCGCTTGGCTGGCCTCTTGTTCTTTTGTGGTGGCATGCATAGAAGATATACACTCTGGGCTGCGCTCACATGTCACGCGGGCCCCAACATGGCAACGTCCAACACATGGAAGAGAAGATATTGTGGTCCACACTGAAAAGCTACTGACCCTTTTCTAGAAACTTCCTTTTCACCTTTCGTTTGGAACTATACTAGGAGTTTTTTTTAAGGAAACGATGAGAGTTATGAACGGATGGACAAGCCGACACCAAGAAAAGTTGTTGATTCCAGATACTGGTCAAGGTAACAACGTGGAGCGAATTTTTTAAAAAAAAAACAACGTAGAGAGAGAGAGAAGTGATCAGACATATCATAACTTATATCGTCGGACCATACAAATTATCGTAGTAGTAGTATTTTTCTTCTCAATTGTTTGTAGTTGATAAAACAGGCATCCATATAATTATATTTGGAAATGTAGTATCAAATAGGGAATAACAAAAATGGATAACTACTGGTTGAGCAAAGTACATAAATGGGAAGTACAATCGTGTGACATATTTGCCTGTCATGTGGGGCCACGCGACCTATGCGCGGCATGCGTTGTCATGCCAATCCGAGTTTCGTTGCTTCCTTTTGGTTCCACCGATTCACGACCATGAGCACAGCTTAATGTCTTGATTCACATGGTTCCAACGGCCTAACTAACTGAAAGTCTTGCACTCTTGCTGCATATCTTTTTTCATAAATGAGTGAACTCTTCTGTTTGTTTCTTTTTTGTCTATTGTAGAGGCCTAATTAATAGTAACAAGTAATGGGTGGTCTGAGTTGATTAACAATATTTGGATGCCTAAACATTAATATTTGGAAACTTCAGGGAGTGGATTTTAATTTGACTATTAAGTGGATTTTAATTTGCACTCCTGCTTCTTATATTTAGTTCCCAAAAAGTGCATTCAAAAGTTTAAAACACCAAACGCCTATTTCTTATTACCTTCCTTTTTACTCCCTCCGTCCCACAATATAAGAGCGTTCTTTAACCTATGTTAGCTTGGAAAATGATCTTATATCGTGGGAGGGAGGGAGTACATAACATGTGAAGTTGGGACTGAAAAAGAAAGGAAAAATGCATCGAGGAAAGAACATCTTTACACTGATACAACCACACTACCATGTTAATGCACACTCGCTAACTAAGGCAAGAGTTTGCTATCGCAAATCTCTATTGCTTTTGGATCTTCAAGCGAAGCGACTGTCGTTTCCATCATATATATATATATGCCTCATCCTTCCATGTTAGAACCTAATGTGCACCTTGTCACGCGGTTTTTCACTCCACTTTTTTCTTACTTGATTGTCTATTGTTGTGGGGACGTGCATTGTCCTCCCATGTTGGAGACAGTACGTTAATATGGTTGGCCGCTCGTCAAAATCTGGCATGGAGCCAATGAGGTGGCCACACATTGGCAACTAATTAAGAATACACATTCTTTCTGGTGAACACATTTGACATGATAAAACTTACATAATCTTATTAGACAAAACATAATCTAGCGTTGAAGGAGTGGTTTTCATGATCTTTTACTTTTTTGGAGTAGATTTGATTATTGAGTAGTTGATTACCATGTATTTTAAAAATGGTTTAGTTACTTGAGCCCACATGAGAAGAGCCAAGTAGGGGGGGGGGGAGAGAATGAGGTTGCGGAGACGCCTTCGGCCACGAAAGTAGTGAATGTGATGGGTCGACGCTACTTCCAGCTGTTGAAATGAAACCAAAATTTTCGGCCCAACAATATAGGCGCCAAATACAATGGGCCGTTAGGAGTATGTGTCGATATCAACACTCGAAGCGGTTCGCCTTTATGGCTGGGCCTATTTTTTCTTTTTTTTGAAAACATGAATGTATCTATAAGTTGCCGCCAAAAGGTGCACCACCGCTAAGAAAATGCAGCGTAGAAACCTAGCACGGTATAGTTACCAAGCAAACCACATGGTGAATGTGGTTAGGTATTTGAAAATCAAATATGGAACAAACAGTCACAAAACTAACAACCGGATTGGCCATTGCCACTGTCACCACCAGTTAAATTTGCAAAACAAATGTATTCTTCCAAAAATATAGCCAAGAAAGGTACTAGGCCATGAATAGAAATAAAAAATTAATCAAGTAAAGCCATCCGATTCTCGCAGTCTAGCCCCTTCAGTTTTCTCTTATCACTCCCGAGTCGTCGTCGCTTCGTCTTTTTAATTATGCTAAGCCTTCACTATTCGGCGCATTCCATTTTCACACCGACTCCACATCCTCTGCTCCCACAGAGCCAGGGCCTCGTCGGCGACTAGTCGGAGATGGCCTTCCATCGCCAGAGAACACTCTGCTTCACAACCATTGTCACCTTATTCCTCCTCCACCATATCGCCGCCGCTTCCTCCTCGCTAGTCCAAGAACATGATAGGTCGGCTCTCCTCCAACTCATGAACGGACTCTCCTCCGGCTGCGGCGACGTCCCTGGCTACTGGTCACCGGACTCAGGCGTTCAACACTGCTCCTGGAAGGAGGTGAGATGCGACATGCGGTCCCGGGTTGTCGCCATCTCCCTCCCTTCCCAACCCAGCAGGCGCCTCGCCGGGGTGTTGTCACCGGCGGTGGCAGGCCTCACCGATCTCAAAGTACTTTCTCTACCTTCCCGAGGGCTCCGCGGAGAGATACCTGGTGCGTTATGGCGGCTGCAGAACCTGGAGGTCCTCAACCTCGCGGGCAACTCCCTCCGCGGCTCCCTTCCGGCCATCTTCCCCAAGGGGCTGCAGAGTTTGGACCTTTCTGGCAACCAGCTCTCCGGGAGAATCCCTCCTGGTCTCGGGGACTGCTCGCGGCTCCGGCGGCTCCGGATGTCTTCCAATTCGCTGGATGGTTTCATCCCTCCGCAGATTGGGAGGCTTGCCGAGTTGCGGGTCTTGGAATTGTCCGGGAACAGACTAGCCGGTGGCGTTCCGCCGGAGCTCCGGCATTGCAGTTACCTTGTCAAGATGGACCTCAGCAGAAATTTACTCCATGGGCAAGTGCCTTCCTCCATTCTCAAGGAGCTCAAGAAGTTGAGGTTTCTGTCATTAGCTGGGAACAATTTCAGTGGTGAGATACCATCCGGTCTGGGTCAGCTGAGATCACTCAGGGTGCTAAATTTGTCCTCAAATTCTCTGTCAGGAGTGGTTCCCATTGATCTCGTGGCACTGAGAGATCACACCGTTCTACTCCTTGACGGTAATCTGCTCCCTGCGAAGGTTTCCGCTCCTATGCCATCACCTCAAATGGATGAGATTTCCCAAGTGACAGCTGATAGTTCAGGGGTAGGTCCACCACCCCACTCTGCTGAAGTATTTACAGTCACCCCCCAATACAAAAGCACCTGGGTACTTACCGAGGCAAACCGAGGCACCCCGCCTGATGGCAGCGGCAATGTTGGTCATCTGAAGACCATAGAGATTGTTGCAATAGCTTTGGTGTTAGTCGTCATTGTTGCCCTTTTAGTTGTGGCCACCATATACGTTTTCAAAAGGAGAAGACGGACCCCGAGACAACCAAGGCGCACTGGCACTGGCGCTGGCACTAGCGCTGGCACTAGAAGGGAGAGGGAGGTGAAGGTTTTTGATGGCGTTGACATTGGAGCTTCCCTAACTTATGAGGCAATTGTCCGGGCCACTGGAAATTTTAACGCAAGCAACTGCATCGGCTTTGGCGGCTTTGGCGCGACGTATAAAGCTGAGGTTGCACCTGGGGTTTTGGTGGCAGTAAAGAGGCTTTCTATTGGGAGGCAACACGGTGCCAAGCAGTTCCAAGCAGAAGTTGAAACCCTTGGGCGGCGTCGCCATCCTAATCTTGTCACTCTCATGGGGTACCATATCAGTGACCAAGAGACATTCCTGATATACAACTATTTGCCAGGTGGAAACTTGGAGAGGTTCATACAGGAGAGAACTAAGAGGCAAATTGGTTGGAGAGTGCTCCACAAAATTGCTCTGGATATTGCTCATGCTCTTGCTTTCATGCATGATGAGTGCTCCCCCCGCATTCTGCACCGAGATGTTAAGCCAAGCAACATATTGCTCGACAATGACTTCAATGCATATCTCTCCGATTTTGGATTAGCAAAACTTCTTCGCAACTCACAAACTCATACAACCACAAGTGTTGCTGGTACTTTTGGTTATGTCGCGCCGGAGTATGCAATGACATGCCGTGTGTCTGATAAAGCAGATGTTTATAGCTATGGGGTTCTGCTTCTTGAACTGATCTCGGATAAGAAAGTACTGGATCCATCGTTCTCTCCATATGGAAATGGTTTCAACATTATTAGCTGGGCTAATAAGCTAATCCAAAGCGGTAGAGTTTCCGAGTTCTTCGTTGAGGGCTTGTGGAATAAGGCCCCACATGATGACCTGGTTGAGATTATGAACCTGGGGGTCCTGTGCACTGTGGAGTCTCTTTCTTCTAGGCCCAAAATGAAACATGTTGTTCGCCGTCTAAGAGAACTCCGTCCGCCTTCTTACTAGGGAAGAACAAGAATGGTGGTAAGAAGCACTTATTACATGGACTATTTTTATCCACTTCTTATCCATGGACGACTAAGTTAGTTTACTTTGGATAGATTGGATGCTTATACCTATGTTGATGTGATAATACTCAAAGGAAAGTTCCAGTACTGATTTCCTTCTTATACCATCATACAACGTTGATTCCTGTGCCAGTATGTAGTGTCCTATGGTTAGTGCGTCAGTTTTAAAAAGTAGAGCATCTTTCCTTCTAAGTTTTCATAAATGTGTTATACTAGTAAAATCACCCGTACAGGTGTGAATAATCTCTATGGTCTTCTTTTCTTTTCGGCTTCTAGAGTATTGTGCAATATATTTATAAGGACCTTCCCTTATCGAATTCTGCAAATAAAATTTAGGCTGCCCTATGTGTTCACTGGAGAAAGAAGCAAGTTTGGATGACAAGAATTTGTTTCTCAAAGCAGATGGCTGTGCAAGAAACTGACATAGTACCCTGTCGCTCCTTGGTAATGCGGTAGAGAGAAAAGGCTGGTAGAAAAACTGATGGATTGACTAGTGCGTAATTTAGTATGCAGGAATCATTTTTCCAAAATAAAGTGTCAGTGGTGGCACTGGTGAAAAAGGAACATCTTTGGTAGTCACACCTAGAAAAGAAAAAGGCTCTTTTTGGTTGTATTTTTGAAGCTGCACATAACTGGTCGTCGATGTGGTATATATATTTTCCGCGTTATTCAAGGAAAATCTCTCTTTGATCCTGAACATGCCTGGCTGTCAAAATCATTTGATGGTTTAGCATAAGATGTGCGCTCTATTTATGGGGGGAAATATGAAATAATTGTGTCTCTAGTTTCATAATGTTGCATCCAGATAGAGATAGTCATGGTTACCTTTATCAGTGACTGATGCCGTCCTTACTGACATGTGCCATTTCTTGTATGCAGTTCACCAGGGCTTGTGGCGCAGTGGTCGGTCGTCTGTTCTGCACAGCAGCGATTCGAGGACAAGATGGACATATGCCCTGTGTTATAGGAACACCCTTAGTATGGTTAGCAGGATAATAATAAGGCCTCTTTTGTGTTCCTTTGTGGTGTGAAGAGGTCTAAACATGTTTACTCCCCCACCGCCAAACACCGTCTTGTTATCGGTGGTACCGTTGTGATCGAATTTGTTGGTCGTTAAATGTGCTCCGCAACCAAGGTTCTATGTCTGTTGCAGGGATGGAAAATATGAGTGGCAGCCTTGCTGAAAGGTCTGGGTTCTGGTGGTCTTCTCTCAGTCTCAGGCAGTGACGCTTGTGGACATGAAGAACAAGGTAAATGAAAAAAAGAAGATGCAAAAGGTGAAAGTAGCACGTAGACTTGGGTTAGTGGTGCACCAGCAGGTAGACTTGGGTTGGGGACCGATGCTGAGGAGGCATATCATCGAACAACTCACGGTTCACCGCGTTGGAGTAGTCCAGCTGCTAGTGTTCATTGTGTGGAGAACTGGAGACCCAGCCGGAGACGATGAAAGCAGAGACGCAGCCGTGGTCATGTAGATAGAGAGGGACTGGGCTGGACTGGGCCAATTCTAAGGGCAGCACCACGATCGACGTCGACTTCCAGAGCCCTTTGGAGGAAGGGACTAAATTGGAAGCTTCGTCGACAAACCAACAGTTGTGGAAAGTCCTTTGTGCTACAGGACAATAGCATTTCACTGCGTCACGCCGGGATGTGGAGACTCGAACTTCACGGAAGTGGCGTTGGGAAGAAGAAGAAGAAGTAGGCAGGGAGAGGAAAGCTTAGGGAAAGTAGTGTCTTTACAATGATCATTCCTATCCTCGCATACACGCAACCCTCGCGCTTAGGTGACCGTTACAAGCCCACATGGGCTGGGCTTTTTCAGCCAGGGCTCACGCCATGGCCCAGGCCCAGGTCGTAGCATACCCCTCTTAAAAGAACAGTTCGCCCTCACCGTTGTTTCTAAAATAAAAAAATAAAAAACTCGCCCTCACCGTTCATCACCACGCCATTGTTGCTGCAGCCGTACCACTGGACCATTGCCACGTAGCCATGGATAGTGGCAATCCGCTCCAAGCTATCTTCCACTGCGAGAGTATTACCTCCAGTGCGGATAGGCTTCGCGTGTCGATCCCCGGCCAAGCTCAGGGGGTACGTCCAAGTGTGGTTCAACGGCGAGGGCTTTACCATTCGGTTGGAGGCCGAGGCGGGTGACCTGCAGGGTGCTGCTCCCCCTCCTCCTCCACCAGCTAGTGTGGACAAGGGGCCGGATGACAAGGACAAGGACCGCGACACGAGCATGGGGGATGACTCCATTGATACCGTGACTTGGGACAAGCTTGGTTTCAAGGACAAGGATGCACAGGCCGCGGCTCCGGCGGCGGGAGCTGCGAAAGACCAGGAGTAGCGTCAAGTGGTGGCGAGCAGCAACGAGACGGGCTTCAACCAGTACGGCTCCAACATGACGCTCGGCCTCGACATCGACAAGGGTGTCTCGGCGTCCTGCGACGCGGAGGGTCGCTCGATGCTTGTCTTCCCGGTGGTTGCGGAGGTGGGTGAGCTTCGTGCTTTCACGGCACGCTCACCCAAGTCTGCGACCGGCCTCGGTGGCGGTGGGACGAGGCTCCACAAGAAGCCGGCGGGCCGCAAGACTCCCACGGTGGCGCCGGCGAGTCCCCCCTCGGTCCGCGCGGGCACGCCTGCCTCGCAGTGGCCGGTGGTGATGGCGCTGGCCTCCCCTGGGGGTCCGGCTGGCGGTCCCTCGACGGGCATCTCCCCTCCTGCCTCTGATGCGCTCCGCGCGGAGGTGTCCAAGGTGGCGCCCATATCCACGCCCAAGTGTTCCAAGGCGGTGGTGGCGTCTCCGGCGACGCAGGAGCGGGCGAGCTCGCGTCCGAAGGGCGCCAAGGGCAACCTTCCAGCCCTGCAACGCGCCCAACTCTTGCTGGCTCAAAAGAACTTGGAAACAGAAGGTAACCCCATGCCCCGCTTTACGATCTTTGATGACTATTCTGACGAGTGCTTAGGGGGAATCTTAGAGGATAGTGGCGTAGTGATGTCCGACGAGGGTGAAGCGCGCGAACTTCTTTCTCTCGTTCGTGCTAAGGAAATCGCGCAGGCCACGCTCGCTCAGGCAGAAGAAGCAGGGGCTTCTCTGGTGTCTGTTGCGCGGCCTGATCAGGAGGACATAGCAGCAGAGGCTGCGTCGTCCCCCTCCAACCATCGTCCTGTCAAGACACTGCGCGTGGCCAAAGCGGTAACCACTCGCGGTATCCGCCTCCGCAACCGCATAATCTAATGCGTTTCATCTTCTGGAACATCCGAGGCTTCGGCCACGCTGGGAGGCGGACCCAGCTAAAAGAATTCATACGGGAAGAGGGGATCGACGTAGTTGGCTTGCAGGAAATAATCAAGGCTGATTTCAATCATCGGGACCTGCTAGCTGTCGACCCGGTTGAGCGTTTTGTTTGGCATTGGGTGTCGGCGGTCGGCCACTCGGGGGGTATGTTGCTAGGCATCAACCTAGTTTGCTATGAGGTGGTGGCGTGGGATGCCGGTCGTTTCTTCCTGTCAGCTCACGTGCGCCACCGCGCAACACTCCACGAGTGGGAGGTTATTGTGGTTTACGGCCCGGCCGACCACTCGCACTCGCTCGAGTTCTTGGGGGAACTCCAGGAGAAGGTTGCGTCTTTGGGCGTGCGTAACTTGCCACTGCTTGTGGGTGGTGATTTCAACTTAATCCGTTCGGGAGCGGATAAAAACAACGGTATCATTAACTGGACAAGGGTGTCCATGTTTAATAATGCGATCGCATCTATGGCCCTTAGGGAAGTGGCTCGCGTGGGGGCACGCTACACTTGGACCAACAAACAACTAACGCCAGTGCGGTCGGTCCTGCACAGGGTTTTTATGTCCGCGGAGTGGGAGATGATGTTTCCCATGTGCTCTTTGCACGCCGAAACGAGGATAGGGTCGGACCATGTCCCCCTCATCCTCTCCTCGGGGGAGGAAAGGTTAAAACGCAGCCCTCGTTTTTTCTTCAAAACCGCGTGGTTAGAGTCTCCGGAATTTGAGCAAATCTTTCTCACAAAATGGGAGAACTGCGTCGCCCGGGTCGGGCACGCGCGCGGGCCGATGGAGTTCTGGATTTCCGCAGGGGCGGGTTTGCGTGCGGCCCTCAAAGGGTGGGGGGCCAACCAGGGGCGCGGAGATAAGTTGCTCCGATCGCGTTTGACCACGGACCTCGCACAAATGGATGCTGCGACGGATGTGCAGGTCTTCTCGGAGCAAGACTGGGCTCAGCGATACGCGTTAGAAGCCCAAGTCGAGTCCCTCCTTAGAGCAAAGGAGGAGTACTGGCATAGACCGGTGGTATCAAGTGGAAGCTCAAGGGAGACGCGAACACTAAATATTTTCACGCCTACGCTAATGGCCGGCGCCGCAAGTGCGCCATCCTGAGATTGCAGTCCGAGCAGAGGCTCCTTTTGCGGAAACAGGATATCGTCCATCACATCTACGATTTCTACATCCAACTTATGGGTTCCAGGGAGGAATCTCGTGCTCGGCTACGGTCGGATGTTTGGGACCCTGTGTTGCGTGTCATGGACGAGGAAAACGAGGGCCTGGGTTGGCCTTCCTCCCTGAGGAGATTGACAAGGCGACACTTGGGATGAAATCGGACACCGCACCCGGGCCGGATGGGTGGCCGGTGGCGATGTTTAAACGGTTTTGGCAAGTGCTCAAAGGGCCTATTTTCGACGTTTGTAATGGTTTTATGCGGGGTACGGTAGATATCTCTCGCCTAAACTTTGGGGTTCTCTCTCTGATCCCCAAAGTTCCGGGTGCGGATCATATTAGGCTTTTTCGTCCCATTGCGTTGATTAATGTCCCGTTTAAAATATGTGCTAAGGCTTGTTCTACTCACTTGTCTCCGATAGCTCATCGTATTATTAGTAGGAACCAGTCGGCTTTTATTCGTGGTCGCAACATCTTGGAGGGGCCGTTGGCCCTCCAAGAGATTGTTCACTCTCTCAAACACGCTCGCCAGCCTGTGATTCTCCTGAAACTTGATTTTGAGAAGGCGTACGATCGAGTGAACTGGGAGTTTCTCCGACAAGTCCTCCTGGACCGAGGATTCTCGTCGGTTTGGGTTCATCGCATGATGCAATTGGTCTCGGGGGGCCAAACGGCGATTGCGGTGAACGGAGAAGTAGGGAACTTCTTCCGCAACAAGCGTGGGCTGCGTCAAGGGGACCTAGCCTCGCCGTTGTTGTTTAACTTTGTGGCGGACGCTTTGGGCGCCATGCTAGACAAAGCTCGTTTGGTCGGCTACATCAGGGGAGTGGTGGGCAACCTCATTCCTAGGGGTGTGTCACACCTGCAATACGCGGATGACACACTCCTTCTTTTTGAGCCAGACACACACAGTATCACAACGGTCAAGGCCATTTTGTTGTGCTTTGAACTTATCTCAGGGCTAAAAATCAACTTCCAAAAATGTGAAGTGGTGTCCATAGGGATGGATGCGGCCGAAAGCCAACGGGTAGCCAACTTGCTTAATTGCAAACTTGGGAAGTTTCCGTTCACTTACCTCGGCCTCCCGATCGCGGCCAAGAAATGCTCGATTGCCGATTGGGAACCTCTCAACTCCAAGATTGCGGACCGGGTTTGTCCGTGGAAAGGTAGATTTATGTCTTCAGGGGCTAGACTAATCTTAACTAACTCCAGCCTCTCATCCCTTCCTATGTTCGCCATGGGTTTGTTCTTGCTGGCTGATGGGGTGCACTCTAAAATGGACACCTCGCGGGCCCGTTTCTTTTGGGAAGGAGCGGGACCTAAACGGAAGTACCATATGGTTAAATGGCAGGCCGTTTGTAGACCTAAAGCCCAGGGGGGCCTCGGGATCATCAACTCTAAGCTGATGAACATTGCACTCATGTGCAAGTGGATCTGGAAGCTGTCTTAGGGAGAGACTAGCCTCTGGGTCGACTTCCTCCGTGCGAAATACTTCCCGAACGGGAATTTCTTTGAGGCGGTATCTCTTGGGTCCCCTTTCTGGAACTCAATCCAAGCCCTCAAACCTTTCTTCGCCAAAGGCGCGAGGTTTGCGGTTAACAACGGGCGCTCCACGCGCTTTTGGCACGACCTTTGGATAGGCCAACAGCCCCTCTGGTCGGAGTTCCGCCAACTTTACTCCATCGTAGTTGAGCCCAACCAACTGGTTGCTTCGGCTCTAAGCTCCTCCTCGCCCTCTATCAACTTCAGAAGGGAGCTCTCGGGGACGGAGCTGGTGGATTGGGATCGCCTTCGGGCTTTGATTGCGGGTGTCCGCTTGTCGAACACCATAGACCCGGTCTCTTGGAGACTTTCGGGCTCGGGAAAATTCACTGTCAACTCCCTCTATAGAGAGCTTACCCGTGGTCATGTCCCTACGGCTGCCACGGGGCTTTGGAAGGCCAAAATTCCTCTCAAGATCAAGGTTTTCCTCTGGCAACTCTGCCAAGATCGCCTCCCTACCTCTATCAATCTAGCTAAGCGCAATGGCCCTGCCTCCGGTCCTTGTGCTTTGTGTGGGGCACCGGAAGATGCTGACCACGTTTTCTTCCGGTGCTCTTTGGCGCGCTTTGCCTGGAGCACGGTTTGTGACGCCGCGGGTGTGGATTGGGATCCACGCTCCCGCGCCGCGCTAGTGTCATCTTTGTCCTTTGTCCAAGGCCCTGCTCGTCGGGTCACGTGGACATGTGCGGCGGCCATGTTATGGGCTATATGGCATATTCATAACAAGTTTACTATTGAGGGCGTGTTCCCCTCACACCCCACTGACGTAATCTTCAAATGCATCGTGTTCTTGCAGCAATGGGCACCGTTGGGAAGACAACAGGACTCTGATCTCCATCACCAAGCTCTTATTCGTCTTCACTCCGTCTACTCGGCGTCCCGAGCCCCGTCGTCCGCGTCTGCTGCCTCATAGGGATGGGCAGCCCCTTTTGGTCGAGTTTCCTCCGAGCCTGCGTGCTCGTTTCGCTAGGCCGGTAGCGCCTTGTAATGCACTTTATTTCTCCTCCGGTTGCTGTTCCAAGACCCTGCAAGACTAGTTTGTGGTTTCGTGTGATGGTTGTTTGGTTGAGTACGCTGCCTATGTTGTGGGCTTTATTAATTTAAAGCTGGACATCCCTGACATCTATGTTCTAAAAAAAGTATTACCTCCCACCCGCATCAGTAGGGGCAGCAACACTTGATCCGTCTTGGATATCTTGTCACCAAGAAGGAACAAAGAATCCGAAATGTCTGAACCAGGAACTGGTGGGTCTGCAAGTTTGAGTAAGGTAAGAGCATCTCCAGCCGTTTGGCCACCAGGGCACCGAAAAAGAGCGGCCTAGGGGGTGAGCCGGCGGTATACTCGGCGCTGGGGGGTTGGGCACCCAGCCGTCGCCCCCAGGCGCCGATTTCGGCCCAGTGTTCGGCCCAATTGTGTCCAAAAACGGCCCGATATCTGCGTGAATCGGCCCATATTTGGCGTGGTTCGGCGTGAATTTTCGCATACAAATAGAGATAAACTATAGTTCGTCACATAGTTCGGCATGGTTCGGCGTGTTTCATCACATAAATCAAATAGTTCAATACAAATTATATAGTTTAACAAATAAAAACGCAAGTTTCATCACAGGTCATTCCCGTGTCGCCCCGGCCTCGCCCTTGAGCCTTCATAGGTGCTCCACCAGATCGTGTTGCAATTCTTGATGCACCTGTGGGTCTCAGATCTCCTGACGCATATTGAGAAAGTCAGTCCAGGTTGCCGGTAGCTGGTGATCAACTTGGGCAAGTGGACCCTGCCTGTAATATGGTTCAATGTCAAACATTGGCTCTTCCTGCTCGCTCTCAATGATCATGTTGTGCAAGATGACACAGTAAGTCATGATCTCCCACATTTGATCTTTCGACCAGGTCTGAGCAGGGAACCGGACAACAGCAAATTGGTATTGGAGGACACCAAATGCCCGCTTGACATCCTTCCTGCAAGCCTCCTGTAACTTCACAAACCAGGCGTTCTTGCCTCCTGGCACAGGGTTTGAGATGGTCTTCACAAATGTCGACCATCTCGGATAGATGCCATCAGCTAGATAGTACCCCTTGTTGTAGTGTCGCCCATTGACCTCGAAGTTCACCGGAGGAGAATGACCTTCAACAAGCTTGGCAAAGACAAGGGAGCAGTACAGGATGTTGATGTCATTGTGAGTTCCTGGCATCCCAAAGAAAGAGTGCCAAATCCAGAGGTCCTGTGTGGCCACTGCCTCAAGTACCACACTGCAACCGCCTTTGGCGCCTTTGTACAACCCCTGCCAAGCAAATGGACAGTTCTTCCATTTCCAATGCATGTAGTCGATGCTTCCAAGCATCCCAGGAAATCCTCTTGCTGCATTCCGTGCTAGGATCCAAGAAGTGTCTTCCGCATTGGGTGTTCGCAAGTATTGCGGTCCAAACACTGCCACCACTGCCCTGCAAAACTTGTAGAATCACTCAATGGTGGTGGACTCGGCCATGCGCCCATAGTTGTCGAGTGAATCACCGGGAGCTCCGTATGCAAGCATCCTCATAGCTGTCGTGCACTTCTGGATTGAGGTGAATCCAAGTGTGCCAGTGCAATCCATCTTGCACTTGAAGTAGTTGTCGAACTCCCAGATGGAATTCACAATCCTGAGGAAAATCTTTCGGCTCATCCGATAACGGCGCCAAAATGTTTTCTCACCGTGCAATGGAGCGTCGGCGAAGTAGTCCGTGTAGAGCATGCAATAGCCTTCCAAACGATGCTGGTTCTTTGCTTTCACCCGCCCAGGCGCCGAGCCACCTCGTCGTGGCTTTTCACTACTCGCGAGCAGGCCGGCGAGGGCGGCGAGCACCATGAGATTCTCCTGCTCCTAGACGTCGGCTTCGGCTTCCTCCTCCAGCAACGCCGCGAGCGCCTCCTCATCTTCGGAGTCCATCACCGGGCGGGCAAATCACCGAACACCTTGCGGGTGAGGTGGGCGCAAACTCGCCGGTGTACAGGCCCTGCACAGCCGGAACGCCGGAAAAGTTGCCCGGATGGCGGCGGAGAGGCTGCCTCGGCGAAACCTCTTCTTTTTCCCGGTGGGAAATGATATATCTAGCTGCGGTGGGTGGTGGATGACGCCGGGATCGGCAGGGTGGCGCAGGGTGGCGGCCGAGCGTGGGGGGGTCGGAGGCGAATCTGGATGGGTGGCTTGATTTTTCGCGTGACAATGTGGCCCTAGGAGCGCTTTTCCCTTGCGTCGGAGCCCCCGAGCGCCCCCAGTGTGCTGGGTTCGGCCTGCGATCGCCGGGCGCAAAAACAGGTCGAGCCAGCGGAATTCGGCGTCCTGGGGGCGCGACTGGGCGTTTTTTCGGCGCCGGCAGGGAAAAATGCCTAGGGAGGGCCTCTTGGGGGCGCGGCTGGAGATGCTCTAACATATAAGGATGTACCATAGGATGAATCTTGCTTGAAGTTGGTAATGCCAAGCGATAAGCCACCTCACCCACACGAGCAGTGATCTGGTAGGGTCAAAATATTTGAATCCCAACTTGTGATTGGAACGACGAACCACCGACTGCTGAACAAACAGTTGGAGATTCAGGAATACCCGATCACCCACCTGAAATTGCATGTTTGAGCGCTTATTGTCCTCATGGAATTTCATACATTGCTAAGCGCACAACAAGTGTTCCCGAATCACCCCTTGAATCAAATTGCGTTCAGCTAACCATCCAGACAAGTCAGTGGACAAGGAACTTTGTAAGTTAGAAATGCCCAAGTGCCGAGGCTGATATCCATAGAGAACCTAGAAGGGTGTTGTTCCCAAAGTTGAATGATAGTGTGTGTTGTACCAGTACTTTTCTTTGGAGTGGAATGAACAAAACACCGAAGGAACGTCTCTAGGCATTGACTCAATTTTTTAGTTTGTCCATCTGTTTGAGGATGACTTGCTGAGCTCATGTTCATCTTTGTGTCAGTGAGCTTGCATAACTCTTGCCACAGAGTGCTGGTGAAATGGGATCTCTATCAGTTAGAACTTGCGGAAGTCCATGCAACTTCTAGATGTTGTCCACATACAACTGAGCTACTTGGAGAGCCGTAAAAGTATGGGACGGTGGTATATGGTGAACTTATCAATGGCAACTAAGATTGTGTCAAAGTTTTCACTCTAGTTGTCAATATTTGGGGTCTAGTTGTCAAGTTGCCCCCCTCCCTCCCTCGCGACCGCGTTGCCCCCGCAGGCGATCGGCTACGTCCCTGGCGCCTCCCCCCTCGAGCCCTCCCCCATTACTCCCTTCCCACCGTCGTCGCTGGCGTCCGACGCTGGGCCTGGCCCGGGCGGCGCCGGCGCCGGCGGCCCCTGCCCTTCCCCTCTCAATGACGCGCTGACGAGGGGCAGAGCAGAGCCATAGGGTGCACCTAGGCAGCGGCGGTATGATGAGGCAGCGGGGTGGTCTATCGCGATCGCGGGTGATCTGCTGGGCGGCGGAGCTACCGTTGGCGGCGGGGTGGCGCGACTTGGCGGTGCCCGATCGGCCCAAATCCGGGTCCTTGGGGGACCAACTAGGTCTGGGCAGGCCGGCGGCAGGGCATATCGATGGTGTGGCTTCCGGGAGGTGGAGGAGCAGTGTTGGGCTGGTGGGTGGTGGCAACGTTGGCACTGGCCTGCTGCAGCATGGCGGACGGGGCTTAACGGGCCCGATTTGGGCCTGGCTGGGCCTGGGTGGCCTGGTATGCCCTTGCTACCGCATCCAGATGTTGACCGCGACAGTGCTGGAGGAACGGGCCTCCCGCACGACGGCAGTGGAGGTGGTTCCCTCCTGCGCGGCTTCGGTGTTGCCACTCCTAATTCCTGGCGCTCCTCTCTCTGTTCTAGGTCTTGTGGTGGTGATCTCAGTGAGGTGGCATGGGTGGCATCAAGATCGCGGTGGCACATGCTGGTGGGCGGCAAGTTGGTTGGCTGGCTTCGGATCGGTTGGGCAGTGGAGTTTGGGGTGCGGGAGAAATCCCCGCCGGTTGATCCGGCACCGACGCGGTGATGCTTGCGGGTGTTGCCATTCCTTACTGAAGGGTGTCGGTGGTGTCCATCCCCCACTTCCCTCTGCATGCTAGAGGAAACCCTAGGACATGTCCGGGCAGCAGTGTCACTAGCGTTGCATTCCTTCTTGGAGGTGCTGCTTGGTACGTGGCGGTTAGGACCCTTGGACTATGGTGGGACGAATCCGGAGGGTGCAGCGGTTTCGGGTCATCCGCGCTTTATCGAGCTGCCATTGTTGGCATTTGTTTCTTCTTTCTTTCTCTTTTTTTGGGGCTTGATGTGCTGCTCGCCCCAGCAGTTGCTATGTGATCGGTGTTGGTTGCTTTAAAATATAAAGGAGGGCTATTTCTTCAAAGTTTTTACTCTTGGGCAACCCTCCGATGAAATCCATACTAACTAGATTCAAGTCCTCTTTGGGTATGGGAAGTGGATTCAATAACCCTGGTTTCTTGATGTGCTCAGACTTGGCTTGTTTGCATATGGTACAGTTCTGAACATAGGCTTGTATGTCCTGTTTCATTGCAAGCCAAGCAAACAACCCTCTAATGTGTTGATAAGTGGCTTGAAAACCTAAATGTGCACCAATACCACTAGTATGTAAAGAGAGCATAATTGCCTGATGTGCTTCATTATTATGATTCAGCCAAATTTTGTCTTTGTACCTGATGACCCCATTGACAAGAGAGAGTAGCCTTTGTCATTTATTCCTGCAAGTGCCAATTTCTGCAACAATTCTTTGTCTACAGGATACTGTTGATAGCCTTTGTTACCACAGATAGCCACTTGGGTGTGCAAAAGGAAATGGCAGCCAATTCCATAGGTGTAGGGGGCCTTAACAGAGCATCAACTGCAGCATTATCCAAACCTTTTCTATAGACAATGTTATATTGGGTACCCAAGAGTTTGAGAAATGCCTTATGTTGCATAAAAGATGATCTTGCAAATGTATCAAGCTTTTGTGATTAGTAGAAATGGTGAAAGGTACATGATGTAAGTATGACTTCCATGTATCTACCTTTTCATGTATGGATAGGGCCCGAGACTTAGAGCATATCCAGCCATTGGTCCCCTAGGGGGCTCGAAAAATCGCCGCCTGGGGGCGACACGGCGCTAAAAATTGGCTTGGGGGCGATCGGGTTCCCAGCCGTCGCCCCCAGACGCCCTTTTTAAAATTTTCTTGTAAAGAAAATCGGCTAAAATTCGGTAAACATGATAAAAGATTCGGCAAACAAGACATAGACTTTGGCGTTCTACATTTTTTACATAGAAAACATGAAATTTACTAAAAAAACAAAGAGCCAAGATTACAGGCCGAAGAAGTCGCTGAACGCGGCGATGTCGCCGTCGTCGCCGCCGTCATCGTCGTCCTTCTCCTTCTTCACATTGTTGGACCCCTGCCCGGGGTCGCCCAGGCGGACAGGGTTGGCTGGTGACGGCGCGTTGTCGTCACTGTCTTCAAGCACGATGACGCCCCCTTCATCGCGCCCACGGCGGCGCGCGGCGATCTCTGCCAGGGCGCGGCGCAGGCGCTCCATCTCCAGCCGCGCCCAATCTTCCTGCGCCCACTTCATGGCCGCGTCGTCGTCGAGCCCCGGCTTAGTCTTTGGCTTAACAAGGCGGGAAGGAGCCGAGGAGGAGGAGACACACTCGCCCTTGTTGATGACCATGCCAGCGCTGCGGGTGCGCCGACCGAGCGGCATTTCCGCGGGCTCAGCCTTGACGCTGAAGAGCGCTGGCGACCCGGAGGAGTGGGAGGGGAGGAGGAGGAAGAGGAGCCGGTCCTCCTCGACATCCATTGGCCTCCACTCCGGCGGGGGACCGGGGCGGCCGGGTACGTCGGCGGTGGATCGTTGCAGCCCTCGAGGTACTCGAGGACGGCGTGGAGCCTGCGGCAGGGGGCACCCCACCACAGGCGGTGGCTGTCGCTATTTTTGCTCCCCTACACCACCGGCGTGTTGTTGGTGGAGGCCAGCCGCTCCGCATGCCGGCGTTCAAAGTATGCCGCCCATGCATCATGGTGCGGGCGTCGTACTCGAGGAGGGCCCGCTACTCCTCCAACAGAGACGCCCGCGCATGCCCGATCTCGGTGCGGAAGTGGTTGAGGCGCGTGACGTCGGGCAGCGGGGGGACGGGGACGCCGCCGGCGCTGAGTCTCCACTGCCCCGACACGCACATGTCGGGAGGTGCCGAGTAGTTGGCTTCATGCAGGAGATGGGCTTCCCACTCATGCAGGGAGCGGAAACCGATGCCATTGGCTGCCTCCCCATCATCAGGAAACCTTTCACCCATCGCCTGCGGCGGCTGTGAACAGGGAGGGAGAGGAAAGAGCGCTCGGCGGCGGCGGTTGTGCACAGGGAGAGAGAGGGGCTGCGGGCGGGTGTGTCCACCGGCGAGGAGGTGCTGCTTTATATAACGGTCGGGGGGCGGTGCCGTGTGTACGCGTGGCGGGAGGGGGCACATCGTCTCACCGCACCGCCCGTGAGGAATCAATGGAAGGCTGACCGGCGGCGGCCTTTGCATTGATTCCCCATGGGAAACCATGGAAATGTGAGAACGACGAGGTGCGGGGTCACTGACTCGGCGGGCCTGCCATTCTTTCGCACCAAAAATGATAGCCCCAGCGCCCCTGGGCGCCTCCCAGCGCACTGATAACCCACAAGTATAGGGGATCGCAACAGTTTTTGAGGGTAGAGTATTCAACCCAAATTTATTGATCAACACAAGGGGAGCCAAAGAATATTCTCAAGTATTAGCAGTTGAGTTGTCAATTCAACCACACCTGGAAGACTTAATATCTGCAGCAAAGTATTTAGTAGCAAAGTAGTATGGAAATAATCGTAACAGTGGCAAAAGTAATAGTAGCAGTTTTGTAGCAATCGTAACAATGGCAACGGAGAAGTAACTTAGCAAAGATCAATATGTGAATAGCTCATAGGAAATGGATCACTGATGGATAATTATGTCGGATGGCATTCATTATGCAACAGTTATAACATAGGGTGACACAGAACTAGCTCTAGTTCATGAATATAATGTAGGCATGTATTCCGAATATAGTCATACATGCTTATGGGAAAGAACTTGCATGACTTCTTTTGTCCTACCCTCCCGTGGCAGTGGGGTCCTATTGGAAACTAAGAATATTAAGGCCTCCTTTTAATAGAGAACCGGACCAAAGCATTAGCACTTAGTGAATACATGAACTCCTCAAACTACAGTCATCACCGGGAAGTGTCCCGACTATTGCCACTATGGGGTTTGCCGGATCATAACATGTAGTAGGTGATTATAACTTGCAAGATAGGATCAAGAACACTCATATATTCATGAAAACATAATAGGTTCAGATCTTAAATCATGGCACTCGGGCCCTAGTGACAAGCATTAAGCATGGAAAAGTCATAGCAACATCAATCTTAGAACATAGTGGATACTAGGGATCAAACCCTAACAAAACTAACTCAATTACATGGTAAATCTTATCCAACCCATCACCGTACAACAAGCCTACGATGGGATTACTCACGCACGGCGGTGAGCATCATGAAATTGGTGATGGAGGATGGCTGATGATGACGATGACGATGGATTTCCCTCTCCGGAGCCCCGAACGGACTCCAGATCTGCCCTCGCAAGGAAGAACAGGGCTTGGCGGTGGCTCTGTATTGTAAAACACGATGAATCCTTCTCTCTATTTTTTTTCTCCTCGAAGGTGAATATATAGAGTTGGAGTTGAGGTCGGTGGAGGTCCAGGGGACCCACGAGGTAGGGGGCGCGCCCTGCACCCTCGTGGACAGGGTGTGGGCCCCCTTCTGTTGATTCTTTCGCCAATATTTTTTATTAATTCCAAAACGTGACTCTGTGAAGTTTCAGGTCATTCTGAGAACTTCTATTTCTGCACAAAAATAACACCATGGCAATTCGGCTGAAAACAGCGTCAGTCCGGGTTAGTTCCATTCAAATCATGCAAGTTAGAGTCCAAAACAAGGGGAAAAGTGTTTGGAAAAGTAGATACGTTGGAGACATATCAACTCCCCCAAGCTTAAATCTTTGCTTGTCCTCAAGCAATTCAGTTGACAAACTGAAAGTGATAAAGAAAAACTTTTACAAACTTGTTTGATCTTGTTGTTGCAAATATGTAAAGCCAGCATTCAAGTTTTCGGCAAAGATTATGAACTAACCATATTCACAATAACATTTAGATCTCATGTTTACTCATATAAATGGCATAATCAACTAGCGAGCAATTTAAAACAAAACAGAAGCTAGCCAGCTCACCTCCAGGAGGCTCCCCCGATTGGCCCTTCACTGGCCATCGGATCTGTCTTTCTGGCTTGTCTGGCCCGTTGGATCTTCACCTCGCGGTTAAACTATTTTCACCTCGCAGTCATTTTTACTGGCCAATGACAAGTGGGCTCGTCTCGCACGCTCGTTGGCTGGGTTGGCCGCGCCCGCATGCAGGAGGTTTTCCCCAATCCGCACCCCGTGTTCCCCATCCAATCCATCCTCGCCTCATCCCACTCCCGCACCAGCCACCACCCAAACCCTAGCCCCCTTTCCCCTCGATCCCCACAGCCTCTCCCGTCTCCTCCATCCCTCCTCCTTGCCTCGCCATGGCCTCTGCCCTGGAGCCTCACTGCCGCCTGATATTCCTCGCCGCCCCTGCGAGCTCGGTGGCGGGATGAACGGACAGGGGAGGTGGGCGGTGAGGGCTACTCCATCCACCAGATCCGTGCCGCTCCTGCCCAAATCCTCTCCGCATGCACCGCACCCAATCCCGTCCTCGCTCATCTCGTCCCATGGTCAGCTCCCCATCCTCCTGTGGTTCCCCTCCCTTTCTTCCTTCTCCTCCCTCACGACACGCCGCCTGTGTCCATCCCGCGTCCTCGCTGCCGCAACAGCTTCTCCAGGAGGCTTGCCCTTCATGCTACAAAGCAGCAGGCCCGGACCTAGAGGAGGAAGAGGAGATCCCGGGGTCCAGGCGATGGCTCGGTCGATGCGAGGTGACGGCGAGCCGATAAGCGTGGGCGTGTCCATCCTGCGTCCTCGCTGCCGTCACAGCTTCTCCAAGAGGCTCGCCCTCCGTGCTGCAAAGCAGCAGGCCCGGACCTGGAGGAGGAAGAGGAGATCCCAGGGTCCAGGCAGTGGCTCGGTCGATGCGAGGTGACGACGAGCCAATGAGCGTGGGCGGTCAAGACTACAGTTGCAGCTTTGGTGGTTGCACACATGTCAGCAAGCGCATTTGATGTCACACACCGAGGTGAGCTTCTCTCTCTCTCTCTCTCTCTCTCTATCTGAACTTGTACTACACTGCATAAAATAGCTTCTCTTTGGCCATGTGTTATTTGGAGATTGTTGCTCCATGTTGTTTCGCTTGATTAGGTTGAGAAGATGATTGTAGCAGTTAGTCCAATTAGTATTTTTTTTCATATGCTTTGAACAAAACTGTGTATAGAGATCATGTTGTATACACTTACGATGCATACAATCATTTTTCAGGTTCAAACAGGAGAAGAAGAACTATCTTGCCTGCCTGAAATTGATAGGAGCTCAGCCTGAATGTCGGATGTTCTTGAAGAAATACCTGGAATGTAGGATGGAGAGGTTAGCATGCTTACTCCATGTGTAATAATTTCAGAACTACTGTGTTGTAGTAATGTGTTTAGCTAAACCTCTTATTTGGCACATCCATAATTCAAACCAGTTTATGCATGATGATTTAGGGTGTGTTTTGATTTTTTGCTACTTTAAATTTAAATGCTCAAGAAATTTGATAAGCGTAGATGGCAGTTGCAGAGAGTATGGGCATAAAAGTTTTGAAGAAATTTGTGAAGGTTATCATTAAGATCTTTGAAGAGAGATATCTCACCTGGTAACTTGCCTGGTGATATTGTCACTAAAATTTGTATTTGATAATAGCCTTAACAGTTAGAATGAGTAAACATTCTGATTGGGGAAGTCTTCTCTGGTTTATGAGAGCCTATGAGAAACTACAAAAGCAAAAAAAGGGCATGCTTTGATATTTCTTTATGTGGTTGCCACATTCAAACAGGAGAAGAAGTACTATCTTGCCTGCCTGAAATTGATAGGAGCTCAGCCTATGTCGGATATTCTTCAAGAAATACCTGGAATGTAGGGGGGAGAGGTTAGCATGCTTACTCCATGTGTAATAATTTCAGAACTACCGTGTTGTAGTAATGTGTTTAGCTAAACCTCTTATTTGCTACATCCATAATTCAAACCAGTTTATGCGTGATGATTTAGGGTGTGTTTTGCTTTTTTGCTACTTTAAATTTAAATGCTCAAGAAATTTGATAAGTATAGATTGCAGTTGCAGAGAGTATGGGCATAAAAGTTTTAAAGAAATGTGTGAAGGTTGTCATTAAGATCTTTTAAGAGAGATATCTCCTTGTACCAAATGAAGCGGACGCTACAAGGCTTCTGCAGATGGGTGCATCAAATGGCTTCCCTGGTATTTGTGGAAGCATAAAATGTATGCATTGGAGGTGGTAGCGTTGCTAAAGATCTACATATTGTAGCAGTAGTTTTTACTGTGAAACATAAGCTCTTTTTACAGTGCAATTATTAAATTGTAGTAGTATTTTTTCTTGCAGCTTGTAGTAGTAGTTTTTCTTGTCAAAATCAGTCCTTTCTCTGTACTTGTTGATCTTTTTAGTCTAAATTTTCCAGCCAATTCAGGATTTTTGTTTTGCAACATTATGGACGATGCATGTCTTTTATATTGGGCTCGGATTGCAAGCTCTTCTTTACATTGGTGACACATATGACCTACAGCGTTGAATTAGTTGTATTTTGGTTGAATTTCAAATAAAAATTCTTGAATTACAGTTTCAGTTCTTTCTACTTAGCTTGGCAATTAGTTAACTATCGAAGTACAGCTTACTGAATGACATGTGTTGTCATGAATGAAAGCTGGTCCAGTCCAACCTGTCTTTTTTCTTGGGTCTAAAATTTGACTGAACCTGAACTGAAGTTTAGCTCAACCTCATTTGACAAATAGATACCTTGGTGGGTTTGTATTCAGAAAATTAATTTGCCTATTTTTGCTTTTAAATCTGTGTTGGGAGAAAGATGTTCCTCTTTGTTGAGAAAATGTTTATTGTATGGAAATACTCACCATACAAAGTTCTTTCTCCAGATGCAACTATGATCTGTTTTCCTTGTGCATAGGCTGCGACGAGGCAGACAGGTGGCGGGCGGCAACAATAGGGGTTGGAGGATGCTCCGAGACTAATAGCCTACTTAGTGGTATGCCTCCATGTTCGTTTTTTGGTGTTTCCTCCATATTGGTGTCGTGCAGTTCTGAGTTGTTTTGTATGCGTGTGTTGTGTGATGCAGATGGGAAGGAGGATCCGACAAGTTAGCCCCCACAATTGTGTTGTTGGAGAACTTCTGTGAGCTTAGTAAAATAATGAATCTTCATCTCCCATGTTTTCTCTCGAAAATGGAGCAGATATCGCAGATCGCAGGAGCTGGTACCTCCTCTCTCTCCGGCTTCTCTCTTGTTTTGGTTCTTTCTTGACTTGTTGTTTCCATTGGTGATCCTTCTTGTTCATATAAACACGCCCACACTTTGAATGATTAGAAATGTTTCTTTTATTGTAATAGTTTTTTCATTGTCAAGGTTTCTTCAATTGGTCTCCTCTATGGTTATTTTTATTTTACAGTGTGCTACGGGCTTCTTGCTAATGGACATCCTATCAGTAGCACCATGCCTCCTTGTCGCCCTATTTGTCAAAAGCCTGGTACAACTAGTAGCAAGGTGCCTCCCCGTCATGTTGTTCATCGAAAGCTCTCTTAATAGGAAGGCATATAATGCTCAGTAAATACAACCTTAAGTTGATGACAACTTGATATGTAGTTCTCCTGTTACAGTGCTTCGATAGTTAATACTCCCTCTGCTATGAAGGCTATGTGCAGTGTGTCTGTGCCATTAAAGAATTTAATATTTCTTTGAACTTCTGGCGTAGAGATTTATTTCATTTGGTCCAACTGGTTCTGATCATAGCAAGCTACTACATAAAAGGTATGACATTGTTTTGTTGACAGAGCTTGTTGGAAATATTGTTTCTCATGTAATCTAGCCGTTACACCTCTTGAGTCCAATTAGGAACTCTTCATTATTGGTTCTAAAGTTTTTGCTTTGATCAGTTAATACTCCCTTTGTTCATAAATCCAAAACGTTTTGGAGACAAGCTGCATATTTAATGAAGCATCCACTTGCTGTAGAAAGCATGTTTTATGGTTCTGTACCAGGTAAGGTGTTCAGATGGCATAAATATAACATCGTGTCTAGGTTATTATCATTTTAAATAATTATCCATTTGTTCCCCAGTTTGAGTAAAATATTGTATTTGCGAAGCACAAGTTCTGTTCTGGCTACTATTTTTATTGCCAGCCAACCTATATCTTCAACCTTCTCTTGCATAGGGCAAGCAGTGGTTCTTGGTTACCTTCAAAATACTCGACACCTCTTTAGGAGTACGGACAATATTGCCAATGCATACGGTCTGTGCTTTTGTCTTTAGGAATTTGCATCAGTATCTTGTTTAAACATCTACTCCCTCTGTCCCATAATGTAAGACGCCTTCTGAAACTAATGTAGTGTGAAAAAGCGTCTTACATTATGGGACGGAGGGAGTAGAATATATATCTTCAGCAACCTATTTAACAATGCTTTTCAACTTTTTTCCATATTGTAACATACTTCCTGTGTTGTGTAATAATCTACTGATAGCCAGTTACTGCACCATTTTACTATGGACATTGCATATGATGTTCTTTATTCTCAGCAAAGCAAACATCTCATTTGTTTCACATACTATTCTCTACAAAAAACTAGGCGTTGCTGAAGTTGGAGTTATAATGGCGTTAGTAACCTTGGTGATGCTTCTTACATGGCAAACCAACTTGTTGTTGATTATCCTATGGGTTATTTATCTAGATGTTGCACATAGGAGTATTGTGGAGCTAATAATATATGAATCTGAGCTAGCCTACTATTTCAATTTGAGGTCAAAAATTACAAATCTCAGCGTTTGTTTTCAGTTGTCAATCTTCTTCCCTTCTTCTTTTTTGGGTCACTTTTGATAGCTTCTTTCATTCTGTACATATTAGTTGCCGCCTCAAGCCTTGGCTCTCAATTTACTGGAAAATGCAATCTTCATTTACTGAGTTATATTTTTGTCTTGCTTTCTTCCAGGTCCCTCATACAGTGGTTCAGAAAAAAAAACTATCCAATGGAGATGATGCACGAGGAGCAGCAAAGACATGATCCATGAAGCCTATGTTGTTCTTTTTCTCGCTCGTTAGTTTACTTTTTTATGGTTGGATGCCAAGTAGCCAATTAGACGCTTTTTTGTAGATTAGTTGCTTAGTTTCATATGTTAAACTGCGTTGTCGAGTGTAGTGAACAAGCAATCAACGCGGCACATGTGGAAGTTGTGAGAGCTGTGAATGGCATCGGTCTTGTCATACTTATGAGCAGGAGCACCGGCCACATTACTCTTCATGCCACTCTGAGCAGTCGGCTGCTGCTTGATATTGATTTCCATGTTGAAGGGAAGGGAGACCTGATTGAGTTCCTGTATATGCAAGGATAAAGAAGAAGGGGCATTGTCGTGGTTGTTGCTGAAGGTGTTGGTCAGGAGCTGATTACTGGGACTGATGACAAGAACGGGGAGCAGGATGAGTATGTCAACATGTTGTTCCTTGACGTTGGCCTTCTTTTATAAAGTTCACATGCAACTCTCCTCCATGGTTAGAAAAAACTAATTTAAAGGTTTTGTTTCTTTGATGCTTACTCATTTCTCTTACCATTGTTGTATCAAAACAATTGTATTTTCGTTGATGGCCGCTTGGGTTCATTTTCGAGGAGAATGAGATGTGGACTAAACTACTCTGAAATGGTTGGTTCCCTTCAAACAATTTATTAGCTAACTAATTTTGGCTGCTGTTGCACATGATAGAATTGTGCTCTGTTGTTGCCATCTTGCATTTTATGTGAGCTTAAACAGACAAGCAATTAAACTTTTACTAAGTTCTTACCGTATGTAAAAAATACAAATATTTTTAGCAAGTACATGGTTTTAAATGGGACTCAGTGCCGTTTAGCGCAATGGGCAGTGTTATATAAATATAATTTTTTGGTGCAATGGTTATACATTTTTTTCTCAAACTTGGATTTCATAATGTGATAGACATTTTCAAAAGAGTATGGTTTAATATATGGGCTTTCTACAACGAGTATTGAAGTCCTTGCAAAATGAAACTATTTTCATCGACAACATGGCTTTAGCGGGCCCTTGTCGCCCAGCTGAGGAACCGCTGGATCCGCCCCCGCCGCTTCATATTCAGCTCCTCACGGGCCACAGGCATCGCTCTATGTGGGCTGGGCTAAATAACATATGGGATATCCTAATACCTCTTGATCCCTATATCTCCGTATATGCACAACAAAGACATGTTCTTTTTCTTAGGTTTCTTATCTTTTCCCCTCTTTTTTGCAGGAAAAAGATGCACGGCCAGGTTTCTCATCATGATAACCATGTTTTCAAACTTGCTAAAAAAATACAACCATCCATCTTTACTCTCTCATCATAGTGGCCGTATTTTCAAACTGAACATATTTATATTATGCAAAGTTTCCCTTTTCCCAGACTATTATTTAACAACGTAATAAACATGTTTAAAAGATAGCATGATTTAGTTGAAGGTTCTTGCAGCATGAAACTATTTTCATCGACATCATGTCTTCAGGAGGTCTCTGCGCCATTTGGCGCAACGGGTCAACTAGTATTAATAAATCTCAGATGGCAACACTTTCTCAAAACAATCATGATATGATATAAGAAGATGGTATCTCGCTAGCCCTTTCTGAGACCGCAAAACATAAATGTAGAGCACCCCTGAAGATCAAGGATTGACTAGACATTGTAATTCATGGCAAAAGAGATCCAGTCACAGTCATACTCAATGTAAATTAATAACAATGCATACAAATAAAGTGGTGCTCTCCAACTGGTGTTCTTTGTAAGAGGATGATGAATCAACATAAAATTAAATAGATAGGCCCTTCGCAGAGGGAAGCAGGAATTTCCAGAGGTGCCAGAGCTCGAGTTTTGAAACAAAGATAAATAATACTTTGAGCGGTATACTTTCATTGTCAACATAACAACCAAGAGATCTCGATATCTTCCATGCTACATACATTATAGGCGGTTCCCAAACAGAATGGTAAAGTTAATACTCCCCCACCACCAACAAGCACATTCCATGGCTGGTCCGAAACAACAGGTATTGTCCAACTAACAACAGTCCTAGGGGAGTTTTCTTTGCAATTAATTTGATTTGATTTGAGCATGGGACTGGGCATCCTGGTTACCGGCCATTTTCTCATGAATGATGAGTGGAGTCCACTCATCGTGAGAATAACCCACCTAGCATGGAAGATGTAGACAACCCTAGTTGATACATGAGCTATTCGAGCATACAAAACAGAATTTCTTTGAAGGTTTGGATTTTGGCACATGCAAATTTACTTGGAACGGCAGGTAAATACCGCATGTAGGTAGGTATGGTGGACTCATATGGAACAAATTTGGGGTTTATGGGAGTGGATGCACAAGCAGTATTCCCGCTTAGTACAAGTGAAGGCTAGAAAGAGACTGTGAAGCAACCACCTAGAGAGCGACACCGTCATAATGTAGGATCGAAAGTATGTCTAGAGCGGGGGTGATTAGACTACTTGACCAAATAAAAACTTATCCTTTTCCCAATTTTAGTCTTTGGTAGATTCTAGCTATCTTAGCACAAGTCAAGCAATCTTAACACAATTCAAGCAAGCATGCGAAGAGTATATGAGCAGCGGAAAGTAAAGCATGCAACTTGCAAGAATGTAAAGGGAAGGGTTTGGAGAATTCAAATGCAATTGGAGACACAGATGTTTTTGTCGTGGTTCCGATAGGTGGTGCTATCGTACATCCACGTTGATGGAGACTTCAACCCACGAAGGGTAATGGTTGCGCGAGTCCATGGAGGGCTCCACCCACGAAGGGTCCACGAAGAAGCAACCTTGTCTATCCCACCATGGCCGTCGCCCACGAAGGACTTGCCTCACTAGCGGTAGATCTTCATGAAGTAGGCGATCTCCTTGCCCTTACAAACTCCTTGGTTCAACTCCACAATCTTGTCGGAGGCTCCCAAGTGACACCTAGCCAATCTAGGAGACACCACTCTCCAAGAAGTAACAAATGGTGTGTTGATGATGAACTCCTTGCTCTTGTGCTTCAAATGATAGTCTCCCCAACACTCAACTCTCTCCCACAGGATTTGGATTTGGTGGAAAGAAGATTTGAGTGGAAAGCAACTTGGGGAAGGCTAGAGATCAAGATTCATATGGTAGGAATGGAATATCTTGGCCTCAACACATGAGTAGGTGGTTCTCTCTCAGAAATAACAAGTTGGAAGCACTACAAAAAAAAGACACATCCGTGACATTTTGGGCCGAACGAATTTTTTTTCTGTCATACATATGACACTTCTATGACGATAATTGTGACAAAACCCGGTATCATCATAGATGTGGTGGGCTCCTACTTCTATGACAAAAAATCATGACAGAAAATGGGCTTTTCATCCTGGGCGGGCCGGAGACGCAGCTGCATGACATTCTTTGGGCCGTCCATGACGGAAAAAATCGTGGTAGAAGCGAGGGGGAGGAAAATTTCGGGGAGTTGCCGGTTACAGTGGGAGGTCGGGGGCGGAGCGATGCGCGTTTCTCTCGTACGTACGCGTGTGTGTGCGAGGCGTTGGCTCTAACTGAACCCGAGCGAGGCGTTGGACTCTAACTGAACCCGAGCGATTGCACTGTAGACTACGCGTTACTGAACCCGAGGGATCGATCGATGGCTGTTAACTAAACCCGATGGAGCAATTCCTTCGCTACTGCTGCTAACTGAAGCCGATTGATTGGATGAACAGTGAGCGTTGCGGGGTGGTTTGGATGAACAGTGAGTGGTGGCGTTGCCTCTGGATGAACAGGAACCCGTGGTGTGGAGGGCTGGATGAATAGTAGACGGTGGAGGGGTGGCCGTGGAGGGGTGGTTGAACAGGACCCCGTGGTGTGGAGGGCTGGATGAACAGTAGATGGTGGAGGGGTGCCCGTGGAGGGGTGGTTGAACAGTAGCCAGTGGAGTAGCGCGCGGTGGAGGCTGGATGAACAGGAGCCCGTGGAGGTTGGAGGAGGTCGACGGTGGAGATGAACAGTATCCCGTGGAGTCCCGTTTTGCGGTACGCCACACCCCTCCCGATGAACAGGACCCCCGTTTCGACCGTAGCGCTCCAACACAAGTCCGTTTCGTCCGTTTTGCGGTATGCCACACACCTCCCGATCAACACGACCCCCGTTTCGACCGTAGGAGGTCCGTTTCCTCCGTTTTGCGATACGCCAGACCCCTCCTGATGAACAGGATCCCGTTTCGAACGTGGCCGGTCGAACACAAGGCCATTTCCACCGTTGTGCGGTACGCCAGGCCTCGTTTTCATCGCCTGTTCCGTCCAAGCCCTCCCGATGAACACGACCGCGCATTCCGTTCCGACCCAGCCGGTTGGCTCCCACGCGTTCCGTTGCCTCCCGATGAACACAACGCATTCCGTTGCCTCCCCATGAACACGACGACAATGTTGTTTCTCCGTTCCGACCCAGCCATGCACGTATGCGCGAGTAGGCGTTCAAGACCCTGCCCGTATGTACGTACGTGGCCGTATTTTCTTTCTTACACCCTCGCCGCTATACGTACGTGTACATGCTACGTGCGCGCCTCTACTACGACACGTGCGCGCCTCTACAACGACCAGTATGTATGTACACGTTCGCGACCAGAATGACAATGCTACGTACGCTTCGACCAGGTGGGTCCCGACTGCCAAGCACTTCCTTGCGTGCGAAGATGTAGCTGGTGGGTCCCAGCAGTCAGGGGGGCGAATCGTTTTGTTTTTTTTGCCCGGATGCACTTCCTTGCGTGCGAAGGTGTAGCTTGTGGGTCCGAGCAGTCAGGGGGGAAATGTTTTTTCGCGATCCGGTGGGTCCCCGCTATCAGGTGGAGGAATAATTATTTTGCGCGTGATAAGGAGGCACTTCCTTGCTGCGGCCGTCGACCAAGCTGTCAGCCTCTCCACGTACAGTCCATGTCTGATAGAAGTCGGTCGTTGACCATATTGACCACGCCGCGCTGAGATCACCACGATGGTGGACAACGGCGAGGCCTAGGAAGGGGACGACGCGGAGCCGGGGAAGACGCGGCAGTGGATGCCCACGAGGAGGGGAGTATGACTATACGAGGGTTTACTGGTTCGTTTGCCGTCGCCGGAGAATAACAGCAGGTGTGGATGAGTAGAGGGATGGCTAGGCCAGCGATGGGAGTACGGTGGGGCGGTGAGGCCTGCGCGGCAGCACAGCCGGCCGCGGGGAGGAGGGAGCAGGCAGTCCCGCCGGCGCTTGTTTGAGCGGCTGGAGCAGGAAGAGTAGAGATTGAAGAAGCACGATGGCCGTTGGATGGACATCCAACCGTCACTGCTTGTGCGTCAACCTTTTTTTTAGGAAAGCATCAAATCTGAGGAAAACAACATACATCCCATCTGCCATTATTTCTAATAATTTACAGCCCATTTGCTAATTCTTAAGTTTTTTTTGGAGCCCATATTCTTTTTTTAGCATTACAGCCCATATTGTGGCCACGGTTAAAAAATTATACGAAATTTTGCATATTTCGGTGCGGTCCGAACTGTTTTTAATCCCAAAATTTCAACTCACATTCAAACTGATTTTAAAAATAAATGTATATCAATATAAAATCCAGCAAATTTTCACGCATAAAAATTAATGTAATTTAAAATCTTGAAATGAAAAAAAATATTTGAAACTAATTGTCGGTTTGATGTGTTTTAAAAATGTACAGCCCATTTCTCATTACTGGTGGGCCATTTTCTCGGCCAGCCGAATGAAAAGCTCTCCTCATCTTGAAAGATTTGCAGCCCAACAGGCCTGACAAAGCGACTTAATTGGCAAATCAGAAAAAAAACTGGGTTGTGGCCGTGGACCCAGCTGTCAGCCTCTCCACATACAGTACTCTTCTGATGGAAGTTGTTCCTTGACCACGTTGACCATGCCGTGCAGAGAGCACCACGGCGATGGACGACGATGAGGCCTAGGAAGGGGACGACGCGGAGCCGGGGAAGACGCGGCAGTGGAAGCCCGCACGGAGAGGAGTACGAGGGTCACTGGTTCGGCTGCGGTGTGAGGCTGCCGACGCCGCAGGGCCTGGCCAGCGGTGGGAATAGTAGGGGGCGGTGAGGCCTCCGCGGCAGCACAGCCGTCCACGGGAGGCAGGAGCATGTGGCATGACCGGCGCTGCTTTGGGCGGCTGGAGCAAGAAGACCAGAGGTTGAAGAAGCACTACGGTCGTTAGATGGACATCGTACGATCACTGGAGCTAGAATCGTTCATATTGACTAAGTTGACAAAGCCCTTCGGCCCCGTCAACTTAGTAGGACCACAAGACAGCTTCCCACCAAGGTGGGTCCCAGCTAGCCGGGGGAGTATTCATTATTTTGTGCGTAATAAGGAGGCACTTCCGGTGGGTCCGAGCTAACAGCCGGGGGAACGTTTTTTTCACGAAATATGGTGGCCCGTCCGGTGGGTCCCAGCAGTCAAGGGGAAACGATTTATTTCGCAAAATACTGGTGGCCCGTCCGGTGGGTCCCCGCTATCAGGTGGAGGAATAATTATTTTCCGTGTAATAAGGAGGCACTTCCTTGCGGCTGCCGTGGACCCAACTGTCAGCCTCTCCACATACAATACTCTTCCGATGGAAGTCGGTCGTTGACCACATTGACCACGCCACGCCGAGAGCACCACAGCGGTGGACGACGGTGAGTCCTAGGAAGGGGACAACACGGAGCCGGGCCATGGGAGGCAGGAGCAGGCGGTAGCACAGCCGGCCACGGGAGGCAGGAGTAGGCGGCACGACCGGCGCTGCTTTGGGCGGCTGGAGCAAGAAGACCAGAGGTTGAAGAAGCAGTATGGCCGTTGGATGGACACCATATGGTCACTGGAGTATTGACTAAGTTGACAAAGCCCTCCGTCCCCGTCAACTTAGTAGGCCCACAAGTCAGCCCAACAATATGGTGGGTCCCAGCTAGCAGGGGGTATTCATTTTTTTGGGTGTAATAAGGAGGCACTTCCTTGCGTGCGAATATATAGCTGGTGGGTCCGACCTGTCAGCGGGGGGAATGTTTTTTCGTGAAATATAGAGGCCCTTCCTGTGGGTCCTAGCTGTCAGGTGGAGGATTCATTATTTTGCGCGTAATAAGGAGGCATTTCCTTGCGTGCGGCCGTGGACCCAGCTGTCAGCCTCTCCACGTACAGTCCACTTCCGATGGATGTCGTTCATTGACCACGTTGACCAGGTCGTGCCGAGAGCACCCGGGCAGTGGACGACGGCGAGGCCTAGGAAGGGAACGACACGGAGCTAGGGAATACTCGGCAGTTGTTTCCCACGCGGAGTAGTACGAGGGTTTACTGGTTCGTCTGTCGTCGCCGGAGAATAACAACATGTGTGGGTGAGTAAAGGGATGGCTAGGCCAGCGATGGGAGTATGGTGGGGCCATGAGGCCTGTGCGGCAGCATACCCGACCGCGGGAGGAGGGAGCAGGCGGTCCCGCCGATGCTTGTTTGAGCGGCTGGAGCATGAAGAGCAGAGATTGAAGAAGCACGACAGCCGTTGGATGGATATCCAACAGTCACTGCTCTCGTGTGTTGACTAAGTTGATAGGGCGTTGCATGTGTGTCAACCTTTTTTTTTATGAAAGCATATGCGTCAACCTGTAGTAGGCGCACAAGTCAGCCTCAAATCTGTGGAAAACAGCATATAGCCCATCTGCCATTATTTCTAATAATGTACAGCCCATTTGCTAATTCTTAAGATTTGTTTTGGAGCCCATCTTCTTTTTGTTAGCATTACACCCCATATTGTGGCCACGGTTAAAAACTATACGAAATTTTGCATATTTCAGTGCGGTCAACCGTTTTTAATCCAGAAATATCGATTCACATTCAAACTATTTTGAAAAATAATTTATATAAATATAAAATCCAAATAATTGTCCATGCATAAAAATCAATGGAATTTAAGATCTTGTAATGAAAAAAATTGAAAGTAATTCCCGGTTTGATGTGTTTTAAAAATGTACATGCCATTTCTGGGAAAACCAAATGAAACTCTCCTCGTCTTGAAACATTTGCAGCCTAGCAGGGCCGATAAAGCAAGTAGGCCTTGTTTGGGTATTTCTTTAAAAAAATTAGAACTGGGCTAGCCATTTTCAGCAAGAAAAAAACACAACTGGGCTCATCATGTGGTAAACATAAATAAAACACTGGCTAGACGGGCCACAACCCCCACACAGCCCCGTTGGTACCCTGATCCGTCGCTAAAACTAGTATAAATAACAACTACTTGTTCCTCATTGTCTCAAAAAAAACTGCTTTCTTCCTAAAAAAACTGCGCGACTTGCTGGGTCCCTGCTGTCAGACGCTCGTAGTGTAATTCTCTCGTTTATTGACTACGTTGACAATGGCGTGAGCCCAAGATGTCCAACCATTAGGAGGAACCATATTTTTGGGCTTGTACTATAGAGGCACTTGCTTGTGTACTGCCATGACGCTGGTGGGTCCCTACTGTCATCCTCTCCACGTAGAGTCATCTCCTTGTTCCTCTCGGTTGTTGACGACGTTGACAACGCAAGAGGTCGGTGCACCGTGCACGGCGAGCAAACCAAGGCCGCAAGGCGGAGGACAACGGCGAGGCCTCGGACGGAACAAACAGGAGCCGTTGAAGATGCACCGGTCTAGTCGCAGGCGGAGGGGAGTACGAGGGTTGACTGGTGGGGGTGGTGGGGGCTAGTCACTTGGCTCCTGTAATGCACAGTGAGCTCAAGCAGCCGGCGTGAGTGATGTTATTTCCCTTGGTTGTGATTTGTTACAATATTTCACTCTAAATTAAACAAATGGCAAGCCATTTGCCTTGTTTCAAAGAAAATATGACAGTCACAACCGAGTTGAAAAGGGCAGGAACATCTAACTCCAGCTTACAAACTATACAAAAGCACGAGGGTTGATTGTTCATCAGGTTTACAAAAAAACCAGATTGAAAAGGGCAACAACATCTAACTCCAGCACTATTTTCGGCAGTCACAGTCAAATGGATCGGTCAGGTCCATAGAATGAACATCCTAGATCGTAAAATTTACTGGATTATGACCACAATATGTTGTAAATAGAAGCCCGACACGTTCAGAAGCTCTTTTGCCCACCTGAAACTCCTTTTTTTGCTCTTCGACATACCCATCCGTCAAAACCATGCTGCTCATAAACTTAAGCCTGATGGACAATAGAAACCTCGCATTCAGCAGGAAGAATGTGACAAATCTTGTGTTTGCACGGTTCGCTACATATCGTTCTAGCGTTATTGTCTTCAATCGAATCTCATGAGAAGTGAGAAAATCCTGATGCTTACGAATCCACTGATTGGTTATAACTTTCTTACCCCGTCCTGTTGCCTAAATAGACATGAAGATTGAAAATAGTTAAGGTCTAAAAGAAGAGTGTCGAAAGAGCAACAACTGAACGATTAATTCTAGTACACTATATGCGGGCTTCCAATGTGCATGAAATTATCACCTTTATATATAACTTCTCTAGACATGGAAAGCATTGTAGCAAGCCAATAATCTTGTTCAGATCAAAACTATTCATTTGGATATATAAGATCTTGACAGAATCCAACACCATTGATAGGCCATCCATGGAGAAACTCTTCATTGAGCATAGAACATAATATTAGTACAAAATGTGTACTCCAAGATGATATATAAATTATGCGCAGAAATTTAAAATGCAGCATATGGTTACAAGTGTAGATGATAATATAAAGTACCTGAAGAACTGTGGAGCCAAACACCATATTGAAATGAGCACAGAGATCATGTATTACACCCAAGGTCTCCAGTTTAGGCGCAGAGAGGACGGTTATTTGCAACGGTGAATAACTAGAATCAAGGATCAACCTTTGAAGTGAAGGGGCATCTTGGATGATGAGCTGCCTTCCATCAAAAGAAATTCCAATTCTTACAAGGTTAGTCAACTTTATTTGGAGACAACCGATTCTAACTGTGAAAACAAGCACCAAGCACTCCAGCGCAGGGCAACTTGAGTGGATGATGCTGTGCAATGAGGCCTCCGATATACGAACCCACACAAGTGAAAGTTTCTTGAGAAATGGGAGTCGAAGGTTTAGTACCAGATTGTCTGGTAGGTAGCACAGTGCAAAGGTGGCGGTGTGGAGAGAGGAGGAAAACCGCGAGATGGACATCGGTGCTGAGGGCACAAGTTCATGGCGTTCTGTATGTGGTATGTGATTTCCAGGGGAATATTAGAACTCAAGCAGCTGTAGTTCTATGAATTCAGGGGATTTCATCCAGGCGTCCACCATGCAGGGCATGGTATGCTTGCTCAGGTAGCATGACGGGATACAGAGGCTTTGAACGGAGCCCTGGTGGGAGGAGATGATGGCTCTGGGGGTTTCAAAATCATTGAACAGAGATAGCTGACAACAGTCGAGATTAAGGGGCACGGCGCGCCATAGAGGGCGCCACCGAATTGAGAGGACTTGGGTGAGGCAGCAATCCTTGGTGGGGAGAAGCGAGATGATCTCCCCAAGGATGGCGTCTAGGAAGTCGCTGATGCGGTCCACCCGAGATTCTACGGGTTCCTGGGATCTGGTGCGGGCGGGGTCGCCGCTTCTCCCCGTGCTACTGGGTGCGGGATCTACAACAGGCGTCGCCGCTAGCGGGAGCCTCATCTTCTTGGCGCTGGGGTCAGCCGACTCCATTTTCCTCGAGGGCGTCATGTCGCGCTCACGAATTTGAGCAGAGTAACGAATGACGAGCCTAGTTGTAGTGTGAGCGAAGAAGAAGGGGAGCTGGGGGTTTTCTGTTGGAGTGAGGAAGAAGGGGAGCTGGGGTTTTCTGTAGGAGTGAGGTGAGGAATTTGGGGGTACAAGTGGAGTGAGCTGACGTGAGGTGGGTGGGAGCGAGGAGGAAGAAGAGCACCCAGGTTTTTTTTGTGGGGGAGGGGGCGGTGTGCTGGGTGTGGGTAGCGCCTTTTGAATTGATTTTACTATTTACTAGTGTGGATTGGCTGTTTTGTCTTGGGCCCAGGGAAACAATTACTACTAGTACAGTGGAGACACTCTACAGCTACCCAGAAAAACAATTACTACTAGTACAGTGGAGACACTCTACAGCTACCCAGAAAAACAATTACTACTAGTACAGTGGAGACACTCTACCGCTTCTGGCTCCTCCTAGGTCATTGAAACGTCTCCCTCTACTGAATGCCGTTATACTTTTGTTCACCAACATGCGGGCCATGCAGTGCGCGGGCCCAAATGCCATCCACCAAATTAGCAGGCAGTATGCAGGCGGAGAGTCACCCCGGTCGTAGCGCGGCAGTAACGAGCCGTCGTATCACAAAACCCCACCTCCCCGCAGTCTAAGTTTGACGGACGAAGCAACCATCATTTCATTCCTCGCTGAATCCCCTTCTCCCTCACCGTCTTCAAGAAAGGCAACACTAGCATCTGCCACTGTTCTTCTCCCCCAACGAAGGGAAGGTAAGCGGATCCGTGATGTTGGTATATTTTCGTTCAGAGAAAAAAAGAACTTTTGCAAAGCAGTAACTGATCCTCACTCTCTTTTTTGTTTCATTGTCATTGCGATTGTGTTTTCCTTTCAGTGGTCTCCTAGTATTCGTCAGTTTCATGATGGACCAAGGAGAACCAGGCAAAGATCTGCCGATATTGGAGCAGACGGGGGAGGCTGATCCCCACGAGACAGAGAGCTCCCAGAAGATGGAGGCAACCACCGAGCCGACCCCAGATACGCTCACGGACACTACTGAGATGGTCAACACCCCGTTTGAGGTTACAGCCCCCGTGGCACTGCAGGAGCAGTTTTCCCCCTTCGAGGATGTGTCCCCCCCCCCCCCGCTGAGCTGCCCAAGGTGATTTCCTTCTTTGCCGATCTCGATTGTGGTTTTTCATCTAAGTATGTGGTGATTTTTTTAGAAAAGGAAGTATGTGGTGATTAATAATGCAAAATTTTATTAGCTTCGATGCCATGCTATACATAGTGGTTTAAATAACTTGTGTTCTTATACTGAAAAGTAATTCAGAATTTGTTTCTGTTTCAATTAGAGCCCTGATGCAGACAAGGATTGTGTGGTTGTGCATGTCACTCGCTATGAGGCGGACGACCTGAATATACGCACTGGGAAAACAGAGTTCTTAGGCTGTTGGATCCTGGAAGCCATTTGCGGTTATACCAATGAAGAGTTGTATTCCAGCCTCACTGTTGTCAGGCGTGTTGTCCAGGGTGTACTGAAGCACAAGAAGTTCAAAGCTACTCCTTCGTTTGTGAGGCATACTGTTCTTGTCAAGCTTACGCAGGAAGATGACGTGGCATGCCTCCACAAACAAGTTTATCAGTGGCAAGGCCACAAGGTTGTCTTCATGAAGGTTCACAGGATTGAGCTGCTGCGGGACGTCCTCGATGATGTTCATGGCAAGGTCCGTCTTGTGTCCAGCCCAAATTAGATCGAGGCATGAAATAGTTGCCCCAGCTAGTGTTTAATAGTAGTTTGGATTGTGTCTAATTATCCGAACCTTGCCTGTTATCGACCCCTCTGGGGCTAGTACTCTGTTTGAATCCGTCTATGGGAACTGCTGCTACTTTTGTGTGCCCGTGAATCATGTGAGAACCATCGTAATTGTTGCCGAAACAGATGCGTCCTCACTAGTTTTTTCATGAATATGGCATGGTAAGACATAAGTTGTCACGGTTTATCATACGAGCAGTGTGTGTTTTGATGAAATAGAGCACTCGTTCGAGAACCGTGCGCCGACGTATACATAAGTACTTGTAAACACTGTTGGTGCTACCCCACTTGTAAGCAGTTGTGCAAAACACGGCACATTGGCTCAGCTCGCTTCAACACTAGGCTATCGACCAGCTAACAATCAACAATCTGCTGTCTGACATATAAGCAACTACTATGTATCTTGTTACAGTGGTTCATGCAGTTAATTGAGGCCACAATGTAATAAATTCCAAACGTTCACACGCTAGTCCAGCGCTCATGTGGAACACTCACAATTAAACTCGTCTTCATAAAAATCTTGAAAAGCATAAGTTAAGCAATTTTATACATCTCAATGATTCATAGAACATAACAAACATATACTAGTTCACAGCAAAAGACAAAGTTGTGAGAAGGTTTACAAATCAGGAAAAAACAAGCAAGGCTTCTCTGAGCAAAGGGCCTCCCGGCAGGCTTAAATTTCCTGGAGTTCACTCTGGTTTTTTCTTGTTGCCACCATCCAGGGTTAGGTTCTCTCATTCCAGAATAACCAATTATAATTGTGGTCTCAGCTGGAATGCTGAACTGAACCATGCAGTGTACTGACCAGCTGAAATGCTTGTGCATTCCACTAAATTTAAGCACCGCTATTTGCAGAAATAAGCAGACCACAATGCCTCTTGTCCGCGCACCTGTCCAAAAAACCGCCGTGCAGCCGTGCCAGCTAGTCCTCGGTCCATGGATGAACTGGTAGAAAGTGCATTCCGGACTAGGATGCAGTTGTTTTCGCTCGTCCCTGCACTGCAATCAGGAAGTAAAACGTACGAATCAGCTTCTTTTAGATTGCGTTGGTCATTCTACCTTAGTTACTACCAATGTAGGGATACCTTGAAGACGGGAGGTTAGACGACGGCAACGAGGGATAGCCATCTCATTTTGCGCAGTTGTACTAAAACTGAGGTGTGTGCTTTTGATTGCGCGGATAGAAACGATACGGAGACAGACATCCCGAAACGATATGGAGACAGACATCCCTGTTTGCGCAAATACGAAATACGGTTATTTAAACAGTGACACATATTACTACTTTCCCCCGTTTCCTCTTAGAACCAAGTCCTAGATTCATGCTACAGCTTTCCCACTTTCTTCCCTGTTTGAACCAACGCTTTGAGTTCACTGTATGAACTAGCTTTACTTCTAATAATAGTAGAAGTCTAGGTGGCTTTGTAACAGCGGACGGAAGTAGAAAAGGATCCACACGAAGGGGGAAGAGCTGGGGCAGTAGAGCAAGGCAGGTTTCGAAGGAATATATACCTGAGGGTCGTCGGCATGTGGCAAAGACGGCGTCGGGAGGCCGCATCTTGGCCACAATACCGCAGGGAGGAAGAAGGGGTCGGAGGCCCTCCCGAGCCGGCGCTCTCTCGGAGAGAACGGCACGGCCGCCGATCGGGACGCGCGGGCAGCCGTTGGTCTCCTCCCTCGCCGCCGACGACAGCGTGAACGATGCACCTACACCCCCTGCCCCGGTCGAGGTTGTCCGGCCGGATTTGTGACCAGCCGTGAGCTGAGAGAGAGAGTGTGGCCACCTATGTCTTGCTTAGATCTGGAGAGCATGAGAGAGTGAACGAGAGGAACCCTAGTAAAGCAAGCGCTAAGGCTCCTGCTTTTATATATAGTGGAGTGATTTTGTTGTACCGGCTTCAAAAAAATGCGCTCCTACGTGTACCCGCGAGTGGGTGTGAGAGAACTAGTGCGTGCGTGCACCGCTTCTCTTCGTGAGAGTACAATATATACTATGCCCAAAGAACGTTCGCCGCAAGAGTAATAGTATAAGTGTGTGACGTGTGAGCTAAAATAAAATGTGCGCGCCGTCTTTTGTTTTTTAGAAGTTCTGAGGGTAGGGTGTGAAGAGCACATATGTGCGTGACGTCTACCTGCAGATAGACGATGGGTGCGACGTGCGAGTCTGCGAGAGGACTCGGGAGAGTCGTGACTCGTGAGGGTGCGTGTGCGTGAGAGAGAGGGGGGCACGTATCAATGCAATGCATGTGTCCGTAAATCATTATCCGACAAACGTTCGCCACAAGCCTTTTCCTGACGAACGCCGTAAGAACCGTTAGATCGGCATCCGACAGTGTCAGTTTTGCCATGTCATTTAACAGAACAGCCACTCCTCCTACACACAAATCTTCCACGTGAGTGTTAGCAACTGCCGTATGCTCCCTCCGTTCCGAAATGCAGTGCATATAGCTTTATTGAAAATTAGAACCTCGCAAACTTTTACCGAGTTTTCGTGTACCAAATTGCACATGTAGAATACCCTGTATATATCATTTCATTCATCTTCGATAGGTAACTATAAAGATGGGTGAGGAGTCTACAAAGAAAGACCATCGTATCACCCGCAGCAATTTCAACCATCCTTTAGTGTCGAGGAATATCATAGGAACTCTATATGATATGATTTTTATAGGATTTTTTTCCTTTAGAGCCAATTGGTTCATAGGAATAGATTCATATACTCTACATTTCAAAGGAAATAAACATGATATCATTTCTATAGCTTTAGAGCCACTTGGTTCATATGAATGGATTCCTATACTCCCTTAATTTCAAAGGAAAATAAACATTAGCGTATATTCAATAGAAAAGTTCCTATGATATGAACCAAATTACATCTCTTTACTAATCCCTCCTCATAGGAATTGAGATACATGTCATCTCTAGATTCAATAGAAAAGTTCCTATGATGTGAACCAAATGACATCTCTTTTCCAATCCCTACTCATAGGAATTGAGATGCTCCATGTCATCTCTTTCCCTACAACTTCCACGTATGCATCTTCTATTCCTAAATAGATAGTACAACCCACTAGTAGCTTTTTTCCAAAACATGCAACTATGGCACAAGAACTATATAGTGTGCCAATAACTTTGAAAGATGGTCGCTGGATGAAGCTAACCCGACAGTGCAGAGATGGGCAAATCCGAGCACTACTGGCCGTTGGATATCATCAACATTCCACCAGATCTGCCACATGTACAATTTAGAAGACTCCATGGTTGAACTTAAGCATAATGCACAAACCTCAAAACACAAGCACTTCTCCTTTGTTCTAGAATCTTCTGTATCATAATTGATTATTTTTTCTAAATGAATTGCCATTATTTGTTTTTTACTTTATGATTTACAATGCACAACCCCATGAATCTTAACATTTTTATAAAACTAATTGATTTTGAATGAGATGAACTATAAGAACTAAACGAACATCTACATCATGCATATATGACTCAAAGCTTTACATGCTATAGTGTGTATTTATTCATAATTTGGTTTCGAAATCTCATGCGTTCAATACATGTGTACCTTACTAGTTTTGAGTAGAGTAGCAAATTTCACGCGGCCCCGGGTATATCAAAATGCAGGGCCCATGCATCATTGCCTTTCGGTCGAACCTACGTCCACAATTTTTTGTACGTGCTATATCTCCACTGGTCCCCGAACCCAAAATGCTGCCTCGTTCCCGTAAAACCAAGCGGCCCACACATATTTAAGGCGTCGACTCGAACCCGTTTACTACGACGTGGCCCCGCACGCCGTAGTACTCCTACAAACCCTACCGCCGCACTCATCATCGGTTTTCTTCAAGAGGACGAGGGAGAAGCCGATTTGTAGTGGAGGCGCTTTCAAAAAAAGGATCTGTAGTGGAGACCCCTACCCTAGGGTGCCCTAGGTAGCTGCCGCACGCATCATTGTTTTCTCTTTTCTTTATGCTCTTGCGCGCTAGAGTGAAATGATGGTTGCTTCGTCCGTCCAGCTTAATGCGGGAAAGGTGGGGCTTTGTGATTTGACCCCTCATCGCTCATTTTCTACTACTGCGGCGCTACGACCGGGGTGCCTCCAATTCCAACCGCTGCTCCGAACTGTAATTTGGTGCATCGCACGTGGAACAAGACGGTGGATGAGCCACATGTCTGCCAAAGGGGTCCTGTTAAGTGTGTCGCCATTTCGTGTGCGGACTGACCCTGCTTGAGTTGCTACGCCAACACGACAGGAGCAGCCTACCACTTGGTTTTGCTCCTTGGTGAATCCCGACTATATTGATCTAAAAAGATACGTGCTGAACTACCCTCTCCGTCTCGGTTTTTTATTTGTAGGCGTCTCGGTTTATAGGGCCTGCACGTAGTTCTAGGTCATCCATTTGACTAACTAAATATGAGTTACTATGTCACAAAAAGTATATCATTGGATTCTTATTGGTTGATATGTGAAGAAACAAGAAACGAGGTAGAAGTTAATGCACCGCGCCTTAGTATTGTGGGATTATTTGGTTTTCGTAAGATGACTTACTCACCTAGACGGAGGGAGTAGTTGTATTTAAAAGTCGAGGGCGGGGCTTTTCCTGCGCGGTAGGCGGGGCAGTTCCGCCTAGTCGGTTCGACAGAGACGCGAGAAGACGAGGGAGTAGGCTGCTGCAAACGTAGGGCTGTGTGATTTGACAGCGAGTTACTGCTGGACAGGTGGGGCCCCGTGATTTGACTTGCCATTATCATTTTAACTGCGGCGCTACGACCGGCGTGAGTCTCCCGATTCCTGACCACCTCCATACAGGTGCCTCTCCCAATGCTCCACCATGTAGTAGTAGAGGCTGGCTCTTGCATGAGAGCCCACTTCTCCACTTTTTCCTTGCCTCTCTTTCCTCCACATATGCAAAAATGCCATGTAAAGCGCACTATTGTACTTACTTGCTCCTACAGGTGCTTAAGCTTGCCACATAGGCATAAAGTCTGATGTGGCAAGTTAATCAAGAAGAGAGAGACTAGTTTGGTGACCCAAGGAAGAAACGGTGCTAAGCGCGTGTACCTAGGTGAAAAGACAATTTTGAGTCTATAGCTAATTAAATGAAGCAAACTTAGCAACACCATTTCATTGGAAGAGGTCACTCCTTGGCAAATGCAATAAATACTAGTACTCCCTGTGTCCCATTATATAAGAACGTTTTTGACACTACACTAGCTAGTGTCAAAAACGTTCTTATATTATGGGACGGAGGGAGTACGAAGAAAGAGATAGAGAGGAGTAAAAAAATACACTTATAGCCAACCTTGTTGTAGTATGAGTGACTAAGTGATGACTATGTATGACATGCCAACATCAGATAGCCTAACGCACCGTGTTAAATCTCCAAGGGCGCGACCACGCGAGCGACGCGACGGTCGTGGTAGGCGCGACCATGATACGGGCTGCTGGCAGCCCTTGGATCTGAGATCAAACGGTCGCATGCTAAGTTGCTGAAAATTTTAAGAATAACCCTCCAGGATAGGATATTCACCCATAGGTCTAGAATCACGCCATGCAACCGTTCGATCTCAGATCCAAGGGCTCTCGGAAGCCCGTATCATGGGAGAATGGAAAGCCACTACCCTGCCGTTCGCACGCTGGCAGTTCGCTCCTACTCTTTCCCGCACGTCCTTTAATACTACGGCGGTTCGCTCCTAGTCGTCCCGTCCATTCACATTACGGCAGTTCCACTAATCCTAACCCTCCTCCCAAATCCATGGCGTCCCAAATCTCCCCGATCGGCGGTGAGTACAAGGTTAGAACCATCACCGGCGATGAGTTCGACGTCATCTACACCCGTACTTCCGCGACGGTGAAAGGATGCCTTTCTCGCTTCAGACGCATGTTCGAAAACTCACATGATGAGTGGGTCGCTGGGCTAGATGTTGAGTACACCACAGTCGTGGGACGAGAGAAGGATCTAAAGGACGAAGAGAGGAAGAAGCCCGCCGTGATCCAGGTTTGCGTACATAACGTTTGCTTGGTCTACCACATATGCCATGCCGACGTTGAGTGCCAGGATTTTAAGAACTTCCTCGAGGACAAAACAGTCAAATTCGTTACTGTAGACTTTAAGAACGACAAAGAAGTCCTGCGTCGGATAGGCCTCGTTGTAGGCAACCCCTTCGACCTCCAGAAGAATCGGCTGGTGCCCTCTCGTCAGCCCTCAATGCTGACCCTGGCAGGAGCCATGGTTCATCCTTCGTACCGCAAACTGGAGAAACCTCATTACACGTTTCATCGTCATGCATGGCAGCGGAATGTACTAGATATAGACCACATCCACTACGCTGCAATGGATGGCTACCTTTGTTTCAATATCTACAAGGGTTGGATGAAGAGCAACAGCCAAGTTGGCGGTTCAAGCAAAGAAGTATCGGCCAAGAGGAAGAGGGACAAGGACGAAGTCGAGGACGTGGACGAGGACTCCGAGTAAGGTGGCAGTGTCGTTGCTCATGGCGGTTCTAAACTTCTAATGCAGTGTCTACCGGATTAGTTGCATAGTTTAATTTCAGGTGTGCTTAGTTTAATTTGAGGGGTGTGTTGTGCTGAGCCCCCAGCAGAACTATGTTATGTTTCTTCTCGTTACTTTAACTCTTCAGTATGTACATACTAGTACTAGTATTTCTTTAATAGAATTTAGCACCCCAATTAAGCACGTACTAGCTTTTTTAATAGTACTATATGCATAATTTGGCGACGAGCGCTCTCTATATGGCCAGCTCGACGAGGAGCGTCCCCCGTGCTGTTCTGCACTGTTATTTGGTGCTTGACACGTCGACCCGGTTGCTATATGTCCCACATGTCGGCGACAGGAAGTACAGAATTCATGAAAGGGAGCGTCGACGGAGGAGTATACTACAAATTCATGAAAGGGAGCGACTTAGTTTTGGAAAAATCTGTTTTTATGGAGTACGTACCCACTAGGGTTTATAGGGCTCATCTAAAAAACATTCGTTTTTCCGTTTGATAAGTCTATACTAGTAGTAGTACCATTACATGTTGGATTTCGAGGTGCGTTAGATCACCCGACGCAAGCAGTGTCAAGAGGAAACTAACCAATGCATGTACAAGTTCATGGAAATTTAGTGGTCATTCATGCATTCGTTCTAATTAATGCCTCGGTAAACATAACTTCTTGAGAAAAACGAGCGTACTGTGCAAACTACGAAATTAATTCGACCACTCACCGTCTACCTTGGTTGGAGAGATTTTGAAATTGAGCCATAAACTGGAAAGGAGGGAGTAGTAACTTTTGTCTCGATTACTATTTGTGGCCTTGTATAGATGCAAAATGTATTTTTTATAGTGGCCTTGTATAAGTAAATAGAGGGAGTACTAACCAAAGTACGTAGTAGGGACGAGGAGTAAACGGAGGGAGTAGTAAAATTTTCTCCTCGTGCTGCGAGCCACCGCGCGCGTGGGCGAGGGAGCGGGCGTAAAGGCGTACAGTAGTACTCCAGCTTCACCTCATCCTGCGAGCCACCGCGCCCGTGGGCGGGGGAGACGGCGTACTAAGCAAGTTTCTCCTCGTTCTGCGAGTTGACGGGACACATCAAAAGTACTCCAGTGTATAGAGCCTTGCCTCTAAGGTAGGCCCCACATGGTTTGCCTCTTTTTTTAATTTAACATAACGCGTCAAGTCGCAATTTGTTTGTTCACCCGTGGTAGACGATCCTCCCTCCACCAAGTGGACAACCAGTACACGTGCCAAATTACCACGTGGGCTGCCTTTTTCGTACAGAAATGAGCTCCACCGTGTACCCGCGCGGGTGTGGTTGGGAAAGAGACGGGAGTACGTGCGCCGTGCGTGCACCTCTTCTCTTCGTGCACGTCCCCCACCTACGTGGGTGTGTGTGAGAGAGATACAAACCTAGACATAATGCGCCGTCCATCCCCATGCCTCCGCCCAGTCCGACCACCAGTCACCACCACGGCACCACGCCCCACTCCTCCTCACCTTATCTCTCATATTTCTCCCTCCATTTTTATATACAAGGGGCCACTATCAAAATTACAATTTGCAGATATACAAGGCCACTAACACTAATCGATGCAATATTAATGGTGTTTGCCTCGTGGTACTAGCAAAGGAGGACATTAATTATCCCTTGCATGCATGCGGGAGTTTGTAAAAAATGCATCTTGATGTTCCGTGCAATGCACGGGCATCTTGCTAGTCCATGAAAACAACACATGGCAAAATTCCACGGCGAACGAGGGATTTGAATCTGTTGGGAGGGGCTGTTTGGATCTTGCCCGGGGTAGCCAAAATATTGGCGACCCTTTTGTCCACCGGTGCCTTTGCCACCGATGAACGAGGAACGGCTCGGGTGCTCATGCTGTCATGCATCCTCCAGCGCGCACGTTGGAGACGAGCTCGCACGAGCTGTGTTTTTTTGTCCCACAACGCCGCCCGAGCCGCCCGCAGACCGACCGGCGACCCGCAAATTACGCCATCCAACCGTAGCCGCACACATTATGACAGCAACTCAACCAACCGGACGAAATTCACGCAAACACGTAGACAAACTGATATTTCATATAAACAACGACGGAAATCATATAAAATACCGGATTTTCACACAAACATGACGGATTTCATTACATTCAAATGAACTACGCGGTGCTAGTTCTGGACAGCACAGGTATATAATACCTGGCCTAAATGGTCGCCCGCCGATCGATTTGTGTTCCTCATGTCCGGCAGCACGATCACCGGACTGCCGGGAGCCCCGGAGGTATATGCTTCAGCGCAAAGGACGGCTCGCTTCCCCACTGCCCAACTGATATCATTGGCTGGTGCCGAAGATGATGGTGGCCGGCACCGGTTCGAGTTCATCACCGGCCACTACTTCGCCATGGCCGGCACCGGCTCGAGTTCATCCTAACATTGACCTCTTCCGTGGAGCCCATGCGGGGTCGACGAAGGTCCTCGCAACAAAAGGATCCGGCAAGACACCTGCTGTGTACGCCGGCGTCGCCTCCGCGGTGGCCTTCATGGGACCCAAGCGGCGGCGGCCTCCCGTGTTCTACTTCTCCTCGATGATGGCGGCGGACGCGGAGGCGCTGGCCACCGACTCGTCGCTCTCCGCGCACCCGGCTTCTGTCGCTGCTTGCATGGCGCGGCCGCCGGCATGGGAGTCTCGGCCACAGAAACGGGAGACGCGGTACGAGGCGGCGGCGTGGACGGCAGCAACGACGCCCGTGCGCCGCTCCTCGTCGAGCTGGCCTGGAGCGGCGAGTTGCTGAACCGCGCGCCGGCTTGGGGCGGCAACTGGCTCCGTCGGGCGAGGGGAGGGAGGTGGATCAGCGAGCTGCATAGCTCGTATCCGGCGGGCTACCCAGCCGGCTTGGATGCGGAATAACTACTCTTCGTAAGCCATTGTAAGAGTGGACAAAATGGTGGAGGAGATAGGGGAGCGGCGGAGGTGTGCGATTCTTGGCCGGCGTTTGGCCTCGTTTAAATAGGAGATTAAATAGACGGCGGACGGGAGGAGCTCGGCCGGCGTTGCGTTTAACGCCGGCCCAGTCATGAACGGACGTGTTTCTAGATTTGGTTTCTCGGCTTCCACATGGGCGGGTTTCATGAAGGCGTTTGAATGTGGCACGGAGGCATGTTCAGCCAGGCGTGCCGCGAGTGGCGCCCTCGACTCTGACCTAGGACACCGCGCCGTTCTTCCACTGACGTGTGGGCTCTTTGGGTGCATGGCCTGCATGTCAGTGACCCAACGCAGGCAGCGCACAGCAGAGGAACCTTTGGTGGGCTAGGGCGGTCAGAAGCGGGCATTTCATAAACCGATGATTGTTCATTGAGTGTGACGTCATCTTTTTTCATGTAGTTAAGTGTGTGTCTTGCGTCGTGTGCTGTGTGCATGCAAGCGTGCGAGTGTTGCGTGCGTGCAAGGGTGCGTTTCAGTGTTGCATGCATGGGTGCGTTTCAGTGTTGCATGCATGGGTGCGTACGTGCGTGTGTTCGTGAGTGCATGTGTACGTGTCAGTGTTGCACGCCAGTATGCGTGCATGTGTATGTTATGTGTACGTGTCAGTGTTGCATGCCTACATGCGTGCGTGTCTTGCGTGCGTGCATGTGTACGTGCGGGGTGAGGCTACACGTCAGTCGACTGACTTTTTCATCTCTGGTCATTAGATTTTCCAGCCGTTGGATACGAAATCAAGGGCCTCCAGTTTATCATCAAACTCCACCCCCCCCCCCCGAGCCGCCAGCCACCACCGGCCGAACCGCCCGCCCCCGCCGCCCGCGGCCGGCCCGCCCTCCCCGAAACCACTCCCCACCGCCGGTCCGCCGCCGCACCTTCGAGAGAGTGGGCCAGCATATATGATCTTGAGATTTTACGAAGTCACCATAGGTGCCTCGTAGTCGAGTGGAACGTCTCCTCCCACTGAACGTACATCGCCGGAAAATACTGAAATTAACACAAGATAAATGCGAGCACCGGGACTTTAACCTTGGTGGGCTCGAGAAACCACTGTCCTCTAACCATCCAACCACATGTTGGTTAGCACGACAAAATGTATGTGGTGACCGTGATGAGCTTATTCTGAAGTCCAGTGACCATATCGTGCTTTCGCTTCAAATACAATGACCGTAAGTGTCGTCAACAAAATACGGAGCACGCATCAAATGCAAAGTCCGTCAGTGTCATCAACAAAATATGGAGACGTATCGTGAGCTAGATACCGTTGTACTATTGTATATGCTTATTTTCTTAGTGGCCGATTGCGTGTGTGGTGTGGTGGGCACATCATTTCTAGTTGTGGTGGGTCAACATGAAGACTCATGGGTCGGTTCCATCCTGCGCCACATATAGGTTGGACCGAGACGTGTTATACGGAGACCCATGTGGAGGACTCGGCGTACAACACGAAGCTACCAGAGTCGCGGAGGACTCTATCCCCACTGGTGATAAGCCGACTATATATGATTTGTAACCCTAGGCCCTTAGTATGTTATACAAGCTTGGGGGCTAGTTCGTCGATAGTATACACACACGCACAATGCCTGGTATTCACGTGTACTTTGTACACACCCCTAACACTAATATACAGTACCAGGAGTAGGCTCTTTCTTCAACTGCAAGGGTCCGATCCGAACTAGGGTAAAACTTTGCCTCGTATTACCATCCAGCCTAACAGCCAGGGATATCCTACCGAATGATATGATGAAATCATATCTGCCAACTACTATTAGAGAGGTGTGTCGGGGGGGGGCAATGTGTGCGAGAGAGGCCTAAAGATAATGTGCGTGCGGGAGACACGTAGGCACATATATGTGCGTATAGAGGGCTAGTAGAGACCGTGCATGTGTATATATGCATGTGAGAGAAATAGTGTTTTCCAACTGAGATTAGTGAAAAGAGTGGTACATAGTAGTCAGAAAGAGAGATAGAGAAACAGAGAGAGCATGTGCGTGAGACACCCCGACACCCTGAGAGAGATTGTGAGCATGTGTGAAAGAGAAATGCCGATGCATATAAAGTGTGTGCACTTATGCGTTAGATAGAGAGATATCTACGTGTAAAAGGCGGTTCTACGCATTAAATTAAAATATAAATGGCATTATTATTTTTGGATGAGATCATGAATTTTGCAAAATTGCGTATGGACGAAAATCGGTCTATCAGACACCCATACTCTATTGAATTCTAGCATGTGCATGTGTTTATTTCATATTATCGATCCATAGAGTGAGAGCGGTTTGAAATACAGGCAATGGATGCTTTTGCAATTCATATATAAACATTAATTAGTGCACTCCATGTTGTTAGTGTGAAGCACTTTATACATTTGTCACTTGCATGGATACATTCCAAATTGCTAGCTACGAAATAAAATACATGTCGAATTCAACATAAAGGGGGTTTCGAAGATTCGAATTCATAGGAAGTGCATTCATCTATTTGAACCCGAGATAATGGCATTTGTAAATCAGATGTAAAAGGGGGCATCAATCTTTGTTGTGAGTTTGAACATGGTATATATATTCATACGCATATCTAACTTTTTTTTGCAACCAAGGAGATTATACCTGGAACCATGCATGAACTGAGGTAAGTTGCATATTTTTTAATATATACTCGTGTACAATGTATATTAAAATGTACCCCCTCCATTCCAAAATAATCGTAGCTTTAGGATTTTCAAGAGTAAAGATTTGTGAAGTTTGACAAATCCTGAAAGTTCAATTCAAGAGAACCGAAAACGTTAATGCTTCTGCTCCCAAATATTGAACGAAGCGCCAAATAGGCCTCTGGTCACCCGAAACCGCGCGAGACTAATGTTTTGGTGGTAGGAAATTACTGTCCTGACTCTGGCCCGTGTAGCCTATCGGCCCGATGTCCAAAGGTCTAAACCGGGGTAGGTTTGTAACTTCACCAAGACGCCAGTCTCAACCGCCTCCGAGAAGCATTCATACGCCGTGGGCGCCTAAACACCCATGCGCTCGGCCGAAATCTATCCCGCCCACATTTGGGACACCTGACATGACTGTCCTACCCCCAACCCGCAATATGTCCGAAATTTTAGATGGGGGCAAAGTTTGTAACTTTCCCCAAATTTCAAACAAGCGCGTCTCAAACCGAAACATTGTTCCCCCTTAGTTCCCCGCCTCCCTCCGTTTCCCCATTCATACTCCGTGGGCGCGAAAACGCCCTCTCCACCAGCCGCGAAACCCCAACCTCCTCCGTCCTCCACCCCATAGCGGCCAATCCACCGCCGCCCTCCTCCATCACGCCGGAGCCGGTACCCCGACGTCGTCGTCCAACGCAACCGCAACCGCAACGCCCTCAAGGACTTAGCAGCTGAAGCCGAGGCAGAGCTGCCTCCACGACGCCGACGCCGACGTGCGCCGTACCAGAACCACTCCGACCACGCCGTCCTGCGCCTCACTGCTGCGGCTCCACTGTCGCAACCGTCCACCGCACCGGAGCTGTTCCCGCTACGCCGTCGTTCGCCGCCTCGGATCTGCTTCCCCGCCGCCGACAGACGGCCACCGCACCACACTCAACAACTTGGCCATGGGTTCGTCCAAGGCTGCACCGTCCTCCACAACTTCTGGTTTCCGGCGAACAACAAGATCGTCGGAAAAACAGAAGGAGGACACAGCACTGCCAGCAGAAAGAGGTACTCCTCTTCCCTTATTCGTGCAAATCTTACGTCTCCGCTCACACCGTATTCATCCCACGAAAGAAACTAGTTGAGCGCTTCTTACTGCATCTTCTTCGTGATACTAAATGCACAAGGTTTCCTCCCTTTTACTATTTCACCTTTGCTAGAGGTCAGTAGCCCGCCTGGATTTCAATTCAGGGTCAGTCGAACCGCAATTAAAAGAAGCAGCACCCGCTTAGGCGCGCGGAGCACCTAGTCCGCCTGTTCCCCGGGGAAGCGGCGCATCGGTGTCTATCATAGGGGTGTGGGGCGCAGGAGCTGCTTGCGCCCGATCTGGAGGTCGGCGGGGCTTGAATGGATGGCCGGGGGGCGGTGCCAAGCACGGCGGTGCGGTGAGGTCGAGGGGAGGGCGCAGGCAGGGGAGGAATACTGGGCCGGTGGTCGCTGGCGTTTCGAGGAAGATCGTCAACACTGACTGGCTGGAGGTAGATGAAGGCGATCTCCCCGTTCTTTGTACATCGGACGGTGCAGAAAAAATGGACTGACCTATTTGCTTTCAGTCGACTGTTATTTTCATAGAATCCTGTAGTAATTGAGTGTGCCATGCATGTTGTAGAGCTATCATATGTCTCCCGTCATTTATTTCTCACCGACCTGCTATCTGCTACCTTTACACTGTACTAATTGTGCACACACTTCACCCATACTCACACTATTGTTTTTTTATGCATGGGTATTTCAGACTCTGACGCAGTGTTGATGAATGCAGAAAAGAAAAGACAGAAGTCGCTCCAGTGTAATTCGAAGATAAGCAGTAAGCGTTTCAACGCTCTAATGGGTGCAGTGTCAGCAGTTGGAGACAGTAAAAGTAGCTCTGCAGTTGATGATCTCAATTGCCACACACAACCATCCCAGGTGCTTGCTTTAACTTCGCGCTGTCAAATGTGGTTGCATGTTGCATATGGTGTCTAGCTTGTATTGCTTCCAATTTGGTTAAATTGCATCTGCTTACTTTACACATTATACCTTTGATAATGACATGCCTTCCTGTTTTTGATACATACTACATATGTCTATTAACCATGTTCGTACATCAAACTAATGCTCTTTTGTATCCCTCGTCAATCACTTATGATGAGACAGTCACCCGGGTGGGTTACTGTGAGACGCCCTACTCGTTTAAAGAGTGCAGTGTCATCCTCCCCACATGATTCTCAAGAAACAGCAAGGCTAAATGAAGATAGTCAACGTAGCTCTCTAGTTGATCACCGCAATTCCCCCACACCACCATCGCAGGTGCTTGCTCTTACTTGGCAGTGTGATATGTGGTTGCATGTTGCATATGGTGTCTACCTTGTAATGCTTCTAATTAGGGTAAATTGCATCTGCTTAGTTAACACATTATACCTGTGAATATGACATGCCTTCCTGTTTTTGGTACATACTACGTCTTTCTATTAACCATGTTCTTACATCAAACTACTTCTCTTGTGTATCCCTCATCAATGCTCCTAATTTGTTAAATTGCATCTCCTTAGCTTACACATTATACATGTGAATATGACACGCCTTCCTGTTTTTGGTACATACTACATCTGCCTATCACACCATGTTCTTACATCAAACTACTGTTCTTGTGTATCCTGCGTCTATCGCTTATGATGAGACAGTCACGCGCGTGGGTTAATATGAGACGCAATACTCTTATAAAGAATGCAATTTCATCCTCTCCACATGATTCTCAAGAAACAGCAAGCCTAAATGAAGATATTGAACGTTGCTCTGTACCTGAAGACAGCACTTCCCCTACACCACCATCACAGGTGCTTGCTCCAACTTCGCAGTGTGATATGTGGTTGCATGTTGCATACGGTGTCTAGCTTGTAATGCTTCTAATTAGGGTAAATTGCATCTGCTTAGTTTACACACTATACCTGTGAATATGACATGCCTTCCTATTTTTGGTACACACTACATCTATGTGTTAACCTTGTTCTTACATGAAACTACCTCTCTTCTGTATCCTGCATCAATTACTTACGATGAGTCACCTTTATTCGTTGCATATTGCATATTATTTCTAGCCTGTTGCCATGTATTGCTTCTAATTTGGTCAAATACATTTGTTAGGGCACCCTTTTAATTTGGCAGAGTGATATTGGTTTCATCTTTCATATGGTTTCTAGCTTGCATCGATTCTAACAAGTTCAAGCACCTTGTGCTTAGTTTACACTTTATACATCATACATGTCAATATGTCACGCCGTCCTGTTTTTCATACATATTCCATCCTCCTATCATGCGGCTGCCTTACATGAAAGTAGTGTTCGTCAGTATCATGCATCAATAAGTTCTGAAGAGCAAATTTTATTCCTTTTTCTTGTGGGTTTGACTTGACAAGGCAAAATCAAGAAAGAGGAAGGAAAAGAGTAAGGAAGGCGATGATGGTGGTCCTCTGCAGCAACGTAAACGGAGCATCTGTACCGATTCTCCTTGTACTGATAGTGCATTACATGGTCCAAGTCTCCGCTCCCCTACTCCACCATCCAAGGTGCTTGCTCTAACTTGGCAGTGTGATATCTGGTTGCATGTTGCATATGGTGTCTAGCTCGTATTGCTCCTAATTAGTGTAAACTGCATCTGCTTAGCTTACACATGATACATGTGAATATGACACGCTTTCCTGTTTTTGGTACATACTATATCTGTCTATCACACCATGTTCTTACATGAAACTACTCTTCTTGTGTATCCTGCATCAGTCACTTATGATGGGACACCTTTAAGTTGGCAGTGTGATATTGGTTTGCGTCTTGAATATGATTTCTAGCATGTATTGCTTCTAGTTTGATGAACGCCACCTATGACGAGACAGTTTTAACTTGGCAGAGTGATATTGATTGCACCTTCCATATGGTGTCTTGCAGTGTTTCTAATTTGTTGAAGTGCCTTCTGCTTAGTTACCACATCATAGGTGTGAATATGTCAAGCCGTCCATTTTTTCGTACATATTCCATCCTCGTATCATGACTTTGCCTTTCATCAGAGTAGTGTTCGTCAGTATCATGCATGAATGAGTTCTGAAGAGCGAATGATATTCCTTTTTCTTGTCGGTATGACCTCACAATGCAAAATCAATAAAGCTGAAGGAAATTGGCAAGGCATTGGATGATGGTGGTCCTTCCGAGCAACTGAAACGGAGGTTCTCTACAGATTCTACTCCGCCATCCTCCCAACAAGATTCGCAAGACAACGCAAGGCTAGACAGTCAACGTAGCTGTGTAGATGATGAGCACATCTCCCCTACTCCACCATCACAGGTGCTTGCTCTAACTTGGCACTATTATATGTGGTTCCATGTTGCGTATGATGTCTAGCTTGTATTGCTTCTAACTTTGTTGAATTGCATCTGCTTACTTTACACATAATGCCTGTGAATATGACATGTGTTCCTGTTTCTACATCAGACTACTATTCTTGCATATCCCGCATCAGTCACTTATGATAAGGCACCTTTAAGTCGCCACTGTGATATTGGTTGTGTCTTGCATATGATTTCTAGCATATACTGCTTCTAATTTGTTGAAACGCCATACAGTTTGAACTTGGCAGAGTGATATTGGTTGCATCTTTCATATGGTGTCTAGCTTGCAGTGCTTCTAATTTGTTGAAATGCCTTCTGCTTAGTTACCACATCATAGGTGTGAATATGTCACACCATCCTGTTTTTCATACATATTCCATCCTCGCATCATGTGTTTGCCTTTCATCCGAGTAGTGTTCGTCAGTATCATGCATGAATGAGTTCTGAAGAGCGAATTTTATTCCTTTTTCTTATCGGTTTGACTTCACAATGCAAAATCATTACAGCTGAAGGAAATTAGTCCGGCAGTGGATGATGGTGGTCCTTCGGAGCAACTCAAACAGGGGGTCTCTACAGATTCTACTCCGCCATCCTCCCAACAAGATTCGCAAGACAACACAAGGCTGGACAGTCAACGTAGCTGTGTAGATGATGAGCACATCTCCCCTACTCCACCATCACAGGTGCTTGCTCTAACTTGACACTATTATATGTGGTTGCATGTTGCGTATGATGTCTAGCTTGTATTGCTTCTAACTTGAATTGCATCTGCTTACTTTACACATAATGCCTGTGAATATGACACGTGTTCCTGTTTCTAGAACATACGTGTACACGATGAGCACATCTCCCCTACTCCACCATCACAGGTGCTTGCTCTTACTTGGAACTGTTATACGTGGTTGCGTTTTCCGTATGATGTCTAGTTTGTATTGCTTCTGATTATGTTGAATTGCATCTGCGTAGCTTACAACTTATACCTGCAACGATCACTTACCCATAAGACACATTTAACTTGGGACTGTGATGTAGGTTGCATCTTGCATTGTCTTCTAGCTTGTACTGCTTCTAATTTCTTGAAATGGCACTTACGACGAGACACTTTTTACCTGATAGAGTGATATTGGTTGCATGTTCATATGGTGCCTAGCTTTCATTTCTTCTAATTTTGTTGAAATGCCTTCCGCTTACTGTTTTTTCATACATATTCCATCCTCCTATCGTACGTGTGAATATGAAACGCTGTCTTTTTTGTATATATTCCATCCTCCTGCGCTTGCCTTACATCAAAGTAGTGTTCGTCTGTATCATGCATCAACCAGTTATGCAGAGCTAATTTTATTCATCTTCTTGTGGTTTTGACTTCATAAGGCAATATCAGAAAATAGGAAGGAAAAGAGTAAGTTAGGGGATGTTGGTGGTACTCCGCACCGACGCAAACAGAGACTCTCTAGATTTGCCACTGCTACTGCTAATGAAGTTGAAGTCCCAAGTCTACATGATGAGTTCATCTCCCGCACTCCACCATCGCAGGTGCTTGCTCTAAGTTGACAGTGTGATAATTGGTTTCATGTTGCATATGTTGTCTAGCCTGTATTTCTTCTATTTTGATTAAATTGCACCTGCTGAGTTTATACGTTATACATGTGCATATGACATGGCTTTCTGTGTCTAGAATACACTGCATCTATCTATCATACCATGTTCTTACATCAAAGTACTGCTGTTGTGTATCCCGCATCAGTAACTCATGATTGGACGCTTTTAACATGGCAGTTTGATAGTGGTTGCATCTTGCATTGATTTCTACGTTGTACTGCTTCTAATTTTTCGAATTGCCACTTATGACAAGACACTTTTAACTTGGCAGAGTAATATTGGTTGCATCTTTCATATGGTGTCTAGCTTGCATTACTTCTATTTTCTTGAAAATCCTTCTGCTTAGTTTGCACATCGTAGCTGTGAATATGTCATGCCGTCCTGTTTTTCTTACATATTCCATCCTCATACGGTTGTCTTACATCAAAGTATTGCTTGTCTGTATCATGCATCAATGAGTTCTGAAGAGTGATTTTATTCTTTTGTGTTGTGGGTACAGCTTGACATGGCAAAGTCAAAAAAGAGCAAGGAAAATAATATAGTAGGGAGTGCTGTTACTCGTCGGGTGAAACGGAAAAGGCTCTGCCGTCGAGATTCTGCTGGTACTTATAGTGCAGTAGAAGGTCCAAGTCCACCGGCTAAATCTACAAACACAGTATCACCTGCTCCACCAGCTGCAGCATCCGCTTCAACTGTACCAGCATCTCAACCAGTTACTCGTTCGTTTGCTCCGGAACTGGCCAGTTCCCAAGCTGCCTTCACACCTAACACTACTTCCGAAGCACTGTTGACACAACAGGACTTGGCAAGATCAGATGAACCTCATGAGCATCAACACCAAGACGGTACCTGACCGAGTCAAGTTGCAGTTGCATGCTCCTTTATATGTACTCTCACAGTTTGATGTACACTAACACTTTCCATATTCGTTGTTGAACTAGCACCACGGCGCAAGCGGAAACAGACATCAGGGATAATGCTTGACAGATTAACAAAATCTAAAGGAGGAAGAATGGAGATCCATTTTGAGGCAGGTTTAAAAAGGCCACGTGATGCTACAGAGTCAGCCAAGTTAGTATCAGAGGCAGCCGTTGCCGTTAGGTGTCATGCGCGTATCCTCCCAACGTGGATCCAGTACAGGAATGAGAAAGACAATACCCAGTTTAACACCTTCCTTGACCATTTATCTGTAAGTAATGTTATTCATCGCAATTAGTAATATTGTCTTGCTCTGTCCCATACTTTCTAGCTTCCTCCTAATAAGACTCACATTCTTTTTTCAACAGATGAGGTTCAAGTTGGATCCGAAAGATGATGCAACTAAACAAGCATGCACTCATGTTTTTCAGTCTGCTCTGCGACAGTATCGGTACCACCTTAGAAAATCTCACTTTGAAGGCAAGGCTAACAATGAAATCGCCCAAACATCTCCAGTGGAATATATTACAGATGAAGACTGGACAGCCCTCGTTAAACACTGGTCTGATCCAAAGTATCAGGTAGGCTATATGTATTTGATCAGACCACATATTGAACTTGTATTTATGTATGTGCCTTACAAGTGTATCTTCTTCTAGGCTAACTGTTTGAAGAACAAAACCAACCGTTCTAAAGTGAAATTCCAACAGACAACAGGATCTCGTAGCTATATTGCACACTGCGAGGCTCTTGTAAATAGCTGCTACTTCCTTCTTTTTTTGTGCCATATTATCGTATCTATATTGACTTGTTCCAAATACAGCGGAAAGCCCGTGCGGACCAAAAAGAACCTGAACCGAATGCAGTGCAAATCTTCAAGGATTGCCACACCAGCAAGATGAAGGGCATGAGCACACCAGTTCAAGCCGCTGTTGTAAGTCCTTACTCCTCCTGCCTTGAACTGATTGGTACTGTGATGTGTTCATTTAACTACTTGGTTTGCAGCCAATGTCAGTTACTCTGTTCACTTTTATACACAGTTGTCTTAACGTATCATTTCACCTTACATGGTTTAAAAGAGATGAAGGATATTCTTTTGGTCTTGATCTGTAATCTAGTTGTTATGTTCACGTGCGCACACAATGATAAAATAGCCTGTTTGTTTTATATCTGTTTGCCCATGATATGAATGATGTCATACTATGTTCATCCTACTTTAAACCATGTCTCTTTATCCTTAGATGTCAACGAATGTGAGGAAATAGACAATACAGTAGGCATGCTACATGGACATATGTTCCGAAAGTGATTTTATTATGTAGTTGGCACTACAATACATGCTAATGTATTACAGTAGTTCACCAAAATAAGTTATGTATAAACGTTTAACCTACTTTGTTTGTTTTTGTCTCATTAGTAACTCACTGGTACACTAATCTACAAGTTCAAACTTTCAGGAAGCTATGGAACAAATGATTGAACAGCCACAACCACCTGAAGGTGACGAGGCTACTACAGGCACAATGTCACCTCTTGCTGCAGTGCGTCAGTATCTCTCCACTAACAGTGCAAAAAGCACCTTCCTGCGTAATTCTGGGTTGGTTGTCAAGGTAACCTCGTCCAAATCGCCTACTGAACAAAATCTTCCTGCTAGACAGAGTGATATATCTGTGCTCCAGACACAAGTCCAATCCCTAATGGACGTTGTTTCGGAAACAAGAATAGTGGTTGAGAAATGCCGTCAAGATATGAATGGTTTTGAAACCAGACTATCAGACATTCGCTTCGTTGTTGAAGAGCAATGGCGGAAAAAAGGTGGAGATCGTGCTGCTCCATCAGATTCTACAGCCTGAAACATTAGCACTCAGGTCAAATGATCTGTGCTTCTATACATCTGATGGTGCTTTTATCTGGAAGGACTGTAAACTTTATGCCAACAGGCCTTTTGTTGTATGATTGGAATTTATTTTGTTGTGATACAACATTTATGATGCTGCCACAGGCTGCAGTAATTATGACGCTATTTTTGTATAGTGTAGGTTTATCTTAGTAATGTATTCGGACGAAAGCTTCGTAGGAGCCCAACATGCCAACATTCGTCGGGCCCATTCCAATTGGGCTAAAAACGATTACGGGCCGAAATTGGCATGTAGCCCACTAAAAATATCTGGGCTTAAATTAGCATAAGCTTTCAAATTTTTCTGGTAGGCCTGTGCCCATAGTGGGCCTTTAACAGGCCTAAACATAATTTGGGCCCTCAGTAAAAGTAGGCCGTTTACAGGTGTAAATATGTCGAGCCCATAAAAAACATGGGCCTTTAATAGACCGAAAGTGAGATTGGGCCCTGATTGTGCCAAATAACCCACTGGACTTAGCAGGCCGAAATGGTGGCCCATTTACGATGCGGATATTTGACAGGCCGAAATTCGGACGGGCCGTAAATGCGCCGACCTAATACACGGGCCTTTAACAGGCCGGAACTTCGGTCGGGCTAGATTATCGTCATTTTTATATGGGCCGTTAATGGGCCCGATATGACGTTGGGCCACATATGGCCCATGGTTTACGTCCGGCGTTAACGGGCCGAAAATGACAACAGGCCGAAAGTGGGCCAAATCTATAGTGGGCCTCTAACAGGCCGAATGACAGACATGGCCGAATATGACCCAAATCCTTCACGGTCGTTTATGGGCCGAAAGTTTTGATGGCCTGTAAATGGGCCCAAATGAAGCCGGACCTTTAACAGGCCGGAAATACACCGGGCCGTAATTCGGCCCAATTACTTAGCGGACTGTTAACGGGCCAGAAGTGACCATGGGCCGCATTGATGACAAGTTTAGACCAAGCCGTTGACGGGCCGATTTGACAGAGAATGTTGGGCCTTTAGCTGGGTCGGCCCATTATGGTCTGCAGAATCTTGTGGGCCTTTAGCTGGGCCGGCCCATTGTGGTCTGCAAAATCTTGTGGGCCTTTAGCTGGGCCGGCCCATTATGGTCCGCTAAATTTTGTGGGCCTTTTGCTGGGCCGGCCCATTATGGTCCGCTAAATCTTATGGGCCTTTGGTTGGGCCGGCCCATTTAAACTTTGTGGGCCACTTTTGGGCCGGTCCACGTGTCAACATATCATAAGCCCATCTCGACCGTTGGATGGGTGACACCTGTGCCAACGCGGAGCTGACACGTGGATCCGTTAGCCAATGAGAATTTTACACATGGAAAATCGGCATTGGTCGTGGATGTTAACGGGTTATCGGATCCAAAATCCGACCCGATAGCTTAACGGCGTTCCGTTACGGTGGATGCCACGTGCCGGTCACCCTTGACGAAAGCACTTCTGTGACGCGCGATTTATCGTCAAGGAAGTGGACACTTCCGTGATGATAATTTTGGTAATGTCATGGAACACTTCTATGACAGCACAGGTATGACTATCTTGATTCTGTCATAAATTTGTCATGGATGTACATGCATGACAAAAAACGCGACCTACTGTGACAAACATGTATCATCACGGAAGTGTTTTTTTTGTAGTGAAGTGTAGGTTCGTTCTGATGGCTCTCTCCATGAATGAAGAGGAGTTGGAGGGGTATATATAGCCTCCACACAAAATCTAACCATTACACACAACTTACCAAACTCGGTGAGACCGAATTGAGAAACTGGGTCAGACCGATTCAGCAAATCTAGTGACCGTTAGCATTTTCGGTGGGACCGACATGCAACTCGGTAGGACCGATATGGTTAGGGTTAGGGCATAACATAATCTAGCTGAGACCGATTACACAAACTCGGTGGGACCGATTTTGGTAATAAGCTAACCAGAGAGTTGGTCAGGTAAACTCGGTGAGACCGGTTCGCTCATTTCGGTGGGACCGAAATGTTACGGAAAGGAAACAAGGAGTTTACATTGCAATCTCGGTGGGACCAATCGCTCATCTCGGTGGTACCGAAACGTTACAAAGGGAAACAGAGAGATTATAATCCCATCCCGGTGAGACCGAGATCCCTATCAGTGAGACTGATTTGCCTAGGGTTTGTGGCAGTGGCTATGACATCTGAACTCGGTGGCGCCGGATAGAAAGAATCGGTAGGGCCGAGTTTGACTTTTGGTTTAGGTCAAATGTGGATGTGAGAAAGTAGTTGAGGGTTTTGGAGCATATCACTAAGCACTATGGAGAAAGAACCTCATTAAGCAACACCTCATCCCTCCTTGATAGTATTGGCTTTTCCTATAGACTCAATGTGATCTTGGATCACTAAAATATAAAATGTAGAGTCTTGAGCTTTGAGCTTGAGCCAATCCTTTTATCCTTAGTATTTTGAGGGGTCCACTTTTCTCATCCATGCCATGCCATTCATTGAGATTTTCCTGAAATATTTATCTTGAAATAGCATTAGCTCAATGAGCTATATGTTGTTAGGAATTACCAAAACCACCTAGGGATAGTTGCACTTTCAAATAAACATGCATTAAGATTAACCAACAATGAGTGAGAGCATGAGTAGGATATAAATCACCATGAACATAAATATCGTGGAGGCTATGTTGATTTTGTTTCAACTACATGTGTGAACATGTGGCAATTCAAGCCACTCGAATCATTCAAAGGAGGATACCACCCTATCATACTACATCACAACCATTTTAATAGCATGTTGGCACGCAAGGTAAACCATTATAAACTCCTAGCTAATTAAGCATGGCATGAGTAACTGTAATCTCTAATGGTCATTGCAACCATGTTTCATTCATAATAGGTTGAATCAGGAACGATGAACTAATCATATTTACAAAAACAAGATAGGTCGAGTTCATACCAGCTTTTCCATGTCTCAATCATTTCATCATATATCGTCATTATTGCCTTTCACTTGCACGACCGAACGGTGTGGATAATAATAATAGTGCACGTGCATTGTACTAAGCTGGAATCGGCAAACATTTAATTCAAAGGAGAAGACAAGGTAATATGTGCTCTTGGTTAGATCAACTATAATGCATATGAGAGCAACTCATCATTTTCATCATGGTCTTCTCCTCTCGACCCCCAAAGAAAAGAAAAGAATTTAAAAGAAAGAGAAATACTATTCACATGGGAAAGCTCCCAACAAGCAAAAGAAGAACGGGAAATCTTTTTGGGTTTCTTGTTTAATATTACTACTACAAGCATGGAAAGTAAACTAGCTAAAAGCTACAACTAATTTTTTTTGGTTTTTTCTCAAGGGTTTTCAAACACACAAGAAGAAAGCAAGAATAGAAAATAAACTAGCATGGATAGTACAATGAAAAAGTATGAGCACCGACAGCTAGAATGAGTGTGTGAACATGAATGTAATGTCGGTGAGAAATACGTACTCCCCCAAGCTTAGGCTTTTGGCCTAAGTTGGTCTATGCCCATGGCTGGCCTGGCGGATAACCAAAGTTGTAGTCGGGGTTGTACTGGGATATTCCACCAAATAAATCTCCATTTTTAGCATTAAGATGTAACCTCCGTGCAACAATGGGCCCCAAGTTATATCGTTTATCACCTAGCACCGCACTCTTGAGGACACTAAGATCTGGGACACAAATGCGGAAAATCTCATCCTTCCGTTAATGCATCTACTTATAAAGAGAGCAAAGTAATGTAAGGAAGGGAAATGAATGCTCCCTATGATAGCTTGTGTGATATCTCTAGTTTCTCTCATAGTGATGCTAGCAAGGAAATCATTATATTCAGATTTGCGAGGTTCACTAAAGATGCCCCACTATGGGATTTTACAAGCAGTGTTAAAATCTTCAAGGTCCATTGTATATGATTTATCATATAGGTCAAATATAACAGTGTGAGTGTTGCACTTAGATGAAAAGTTAAACCTCCGCACAAGGGAATCAGGTGATAGTATTGGAGGCACTTATCTGATACCAAGTCATCAAGATTAGCATTACGCACATACTCATCAAATTCATCCTTGAAGCCAGCTTGGATCATAAATTCATCTGATGGCCATTCGCAAGGCCGCACTGGAGCTTCTCTTCGTGGTTCAAGATCCGGCTCACGTATCGCAAGCCTTGGTGCTTGCCTCCTTGAAGAACCACCTTCGTACATTTTCCTGAACATTTTTCTTCCTCTGAAAAATTTCTGAAATTTTAGTGACTCAAAATAAAAGTGAACCATACTCAACAAGATTGATAGAAACTACTCCTACAAGTTCCTAGAGGCTATATCATGCATTAAAATTAATTTGGACCATATAAATTTGACATGCAAGCTCAAGAAGAGGGTCACCTTAGCAGCAAAAATTTGTAATAAATAAAGCACTAGAACAAAAACTAATTAGACCATTGGAGGAGTCACATACCGAAGAACAATCCCCCAAAGCAGTTTTGTTAATGGAGCTTTGAGCAAGGAGATCGAAAATGGCAGCAAAACAAGCAAGAACACGGGTTTGAGCTACAGGGTGATTTTTTCTGGAGGAAGACGAACTGTGTGGGTACTAGAATAAGTGGAGGGGGGCATGTGGGGCCCACGAGGCAGGGGTGCGCCTAGGGGGTAGGGCGCGCCCAGGGGGGTAGGGTGCGCCCTCCTCCCTCGTGACCAAATGGTGGGTCCCCCTGGTGTGTTCTAAGTGCCAGAAATTCTCAAATATTCTACAAAAAAATCATACTCAATTTTCAGGGCATTTGGAGAACTTTTATTTTTGGGGTATTTTTTATTGCATGGATAATTCAGAAAATAGACAGAAAATACTATTTTGTTTTATTTAAACTAAATAAGAGAAAGTAAAAGAGGGTACAAAAGGTTGTGCCTTCTAACTTCATCCATCTCACGCTCATCAAAAGGAATCCACTAACAAGGTTGATCAAGTCTTGTTAACAAACTCATTTCCGAATAACATGAAACCAGAGAAATTTCGAATAACACTATGTTACCTCAATGGGGATATGGACATCCCCAATAATAAGAATATCATATCTCTTTTGACAGTAGGAAGAGGGAAATTCAAAACCTCGAAAATAATCGATGGAATTTTTCCAATAGAATTGATACTGTGGACTTGAGGTTGTTTCCTTAGAAAGTGTATCGTATGCTCATTACCATTAACATGAAAAGTGACATTGCCTTTGTTGCAATCAATAACAGCCCCTGCAGTATTCGAAAAGGTCTTCCAAGAATAATAGACATACTATCGTCCTCGGAATATCAAGAATAACAAAGTCCGTTAAATAGTAACGTTCGCAACCACATCAGGTACATCCTCACAAATACCGATGGGTATAGCAGTTGATTTATCGGCCATTTGCAAAGAGATTTCAGTAGGTGCCAACTTATTCAACTCAAGTCTACGATACAAAGAGAAAGGTATAACACTAACACCGGCTCCAAGATCACATAAAGCAGTTTTAACATAGTTTCTTTTAATGGAGCATGGTATAGTTGGTACTCCTGGATCTCCTAGTTTCTTTGGTATTCCACCCTTAAAAGTATAGTTGGCAAGCATGGTGGAAATTTCAGCTTCCAGTATTTTTCTTTTATTTGTAACAATATCTTGCATATACTTAGCATAGGGATTCATTTTAAGCATATCAGTCAAACACATATGCAAAAAGATAGGTCTAATCATTTCAGCAAAGTGCTCAAAATCCTCATCATCCTTTTTCTTGGATGGCTTAGGAGGAAAATGCATGGGTTTCTGAACCCATGGTTCTCTTTCTTTACCGTGCTTCCTAGCAACGAAGTCTCTCTTATCATAACGTTGATTCTTTGATTGTGGGTTATCAAGATCAATAGCGGGTTCGATCTCTACATCATTGTTATTGCTAGGTTGAGCATCAATATGAACATCATCATTAACATTATCACTAGGTTCATGTTCATCACCAGATTGTGTTTCAGCATGAGAAATAGAAATATCATTGGGATTCTCAGGTGTGTCAACGACAGGTTCACTAGAAGCTTGCAAAGTCCTATCCTTATTCTTTTTATTTTTCTTAAAAGGACTAGGTGCATCTATATTAGTTCTCTGAGAATCTTGCTCAACTCTCTTAGGATGGCCCTCAGGATACAAAGGTTCCGCGGTCATCTTACCACCTCTAGTCATAACTCTAACAACATTATCATTATTCTTATTATTTAATTCATTGAGCAAATCATCTTGTGCCTTACGTAGTTGTTCTATTTTAGTGGTAACCATGGAAGCATGTTTACTAATAAGCTTAAGATCACCCTTAACTCTAGACATATAATCACTCAAGTGTTCAACCATATAAGCACTACGTTTCAATTGTCTATCAAAATAAGCATTGAAGTCTTCTTGCTTAACAATAAAATTATCAAACTCATCCAAGCATTGACTAGCAAACTTAGTAGATGGGATTTCACCCTTATAAAATCTATAGAGAGAATTTACCTTTACTACCCGTGTCAGGTTATCAAGACCATGTATTTGTTGGAAATATGCCCTAGAGGCAATAATAAATTGATTATTATTATATTTCCTTGTTCATGATAATCGTTTATTATCCATGCTAGAATTGTATTGATAGGAAACTCAGATACATGTGTGGATACATAGACAACACCATGTCCCTAGTAAGCCTCTAGTTGACTAGCTCGTTAATCAATAGATGGTTACGGTTTCCTGACCATGGACATTGGATGTCGTTGATAACGGGATCACATCATTAGGAGAATGATGTGATGGACAAGACCCAATCCTAAGCCTAGCACAAGATCATGTAGTTCGTATGCTAAAGCTTTTCTAATGTCAAGTATCATTTCCTTAGACCATGAGATTGTGCAACTCCCGGATACCGTAGGAGTGCTTTGGGTGTGCCAAACGTCACAACGTAACTGGGTGGCTATAAAGGTACACTACGGGTATCTCTGAAAGTGTCTGTTGGGTTGACACGAATCGAGATTGGGATTTGTCACTCCGTGTAAACGGAGAGGTATCTCTGGGCCCACTCGGTAGGACATCATCATAATGTGCACAATGTGACCAAGGGGTTGATCACGGGATGATGTGTTACGGAACGAGTAAAGAGACTTGCCGGTAACGAGATTGAACAAGGTATCGGTATACCGATGATCAAATCTCGGGCAAGTACCATACCGCTAGACAAAGGGAATTGTATACGGGATCGATTGAGTCCTTGACATCATGGTTCATCCGATGAGATCATCGTGGAACATGTGGGAGCCAACATGGGTATCCAGATCCCGCTGTTGGTTATTGACCGGAGAACATCTCGGTCATGTCTGCATGTCTCCCGAACCCGTAGGGTCTACACACTTAAGGTTCGATGACGCTAGGGTTATAAAGGAAGTTTGTATGTGGTTACCGAATGTTGTTCAGAGTCCCGGATGAGATCCCGGACGTCACGAGGAGTTCCGGAATGGTCCGGAGGTAAAGATTTATATATAGGAAGTCCTGTTTCGGCCATCGGGACAAGTTTCGGGGTCATCGATATTGTACCGGGACCACCGGAAGGGTCCCGGGGGCCCACCGGGTGGGGCCACCTGCCTCGGGGGGTCACATGGGCTGTAGGGGGTGCGCCTTGGCCTACATGGGCCAAGGGCAGCAGCCCCTAGAGGCCCATGCGCCAAGATATAGGAAAAAGGGGAGAGTCCTAAAGGGGGAAGGCACCTCCGAGGTGCCTTGGGGAGGATGGACTCCTTTCCCCCTCTTAGCCGCACCCCTTCCTTGGAGGAAGGGGCAAGGCTGCGCCTCCCCCCTCTCCCCTGCCCCTATATATAGTGGAGGGGAGGGAGGGCATCCATACCTGAGCCCCTGGCGCCTCCCTCCCTCCCGTGACACCTCCTCCTCTCCCGTAGGTGCTTGGCGAAGCCCTGCAGGATTGCCACGCTCCTCCATCACCACCACGCCGTTGTGCTGCTACTGGATGGAGTCTTCCTCAACCTCTCCCTCTCTCCTTGCTGGATCAAGGCGTGGGAGACATCGTCGAGCTGTACGTGTGTTGAACGCGGAGGTGCCGTCCGTTCGGCACTAGGATCATCGGTGATCTGAATCACGACGAGTACGACTCCATCAACCCCGTTCACTTGAACGCTTCCGCTTAGCGATCTACAAGGGTATGTAGATGCACTCTCCTTCCCCTTGTTGCTAGTCTCTCCATAGATAGATCTTGGTGATGCGTAGGAAAATTTTGAATTTCTGCTATGTTCCCCAACAGTGGCATCATGAGCTAGGTCTATTGCATAGATTCTTTGCACGAGTAGAACACAAAGTAGTTGTGGGCGTCGATATTGTTCAATATGCTTGCCGTTACTAGTCTTATCTTGATTCGGCGGCATCGTGGGATGAAGCGGCCCGGACCAACCTTACACGTACGCTTACGTGAGACCGGTTCCACCGACAAACATGCACTAGTTGCATAAGGTGGCTGGCGGGTGTCTGTCTCTCCCACTTTAGTCGGATCGGATTCGATGAAAAGGGTCCTTATGAAGGGTAAATAGCAATTGGCATATCACTTTGTGGTTCATGCGTAGGTAAGAAACGTTCTTGCTAGAAACCCATAGCAGCCACGTAAAACATGCAAACAACAATTAGAGGACGTATAACTTGTTTTTGCAGGGTATGCTATGTGATGTGATATGGCCAAAGGATGTGATGAATGATATATGTGATGTATGAGATTGATCATGTTCTTGTAATAGGAATCACGACTTGCATGTCGATGAGTATGACAACCGGCAGGAGCCATAGGAGTTGTCTTTATTTATTTGTGACCTGCGTGTCAACTTAAAACGTCATGTAATTACTTTACTTTATTGCTAACCGTTAGTCATAGTAGTAGAAGTAATAGTTGGCGAGGCAACTTCATGAAGACACGATGATGGAGATCATGATGATGGAGATCATGGTGTCATGCCGGTGACGATGATGATCATGGAGCCCCGAAGATGGAGATCAAAAGGAGCAAAGTGATGATGGCCATATCATGTCACTATTTGATTGCATGTGATGTTTATCATGTTTATACATCTTATTTGCTTAGAACGACGGTAGTAAATAAGATGATCCCTTACAACAATTTCAAGAAGTGTTCTCCCCTAACTGTGCACCGTTGCGACAGTTCGTGTTTCGAAGCACCACGTGATGATCGGGTGTTAGATTCTAACGTTCACATACAACGGGTGTAAGACAGCTTTACACACGCGAAACACTTAGGGTTAACTTGACGAGCCTAGCATGTACAGACATGGCCTCGGAACACGGAGACCGAAAGGTCGAACATGAGTCGTATAGAAGATACGATCAACATGAAGATGTTCACCGATGATGACTAGTCCGTCTCACGTGATGATCGGACACGGCCTAGTTTGACTCGGATCATGTAATCACTTAGATGACTAGAGGGATGTCTATCTGAGTGGGAGTTCATAAGATGAACTTAATTATCCTGAACATAGTCAAAAGGTTTTTGCAAATTATGTCGTAGCTCACGCTATAGTTCTACTGTTTAGATATGTTCCTAGAGAAAAATTAGTTGAAAGTTGATAGTAGCAATTATGCGGACTAGGTCCGTAAACTGAGGATTGTCCTCATTGCTTCATAGAAGGCTTATGTCCTTAATGCACCGCTCAGTGTGCTGAACCTCGAACGTTGTCTATGGTTGTTGCGAACATCTGACATACACGTTTTGATAACTATGTGATAGTTCAGTTAAACGGTTTAGAGTTGAGGCACAAAAGACGTTTTTGAAACATCGCGAAACATATGAGATGTTTTGAGGGCTGAAATTGGGATTTCAGGCTCGTGCCCATGTCAAGAGGTATAAGACCTCCGATGACTTTCTTAACCTGCAAACTAAGGAGAAAAGCTCAATTGTTGTGCTTGTGCTCAGATTGTCTGAGTACAACAATCATTTGAATCGAGTGGGAGTTGATCTTCCAGATAAGACAGTGATGGTTCTCCAAAGTCATTGCCACCAAGCTGTTAGAGCTTCGTGATGAACTATAACATATCAGGGATAGATATGATGATCCTTGAGGTATTCGCAATGTTTGACACCGCGAAAGTAGAAATCAAGAAGGAGCATCAATTGTTGATGGTTGGTGAAACCACTAGTTTCAAGAAGGGCAAGGGCAAGAAGGGATACTTCATGAAACGGCAAATCAGCTGCTGCTCTAGTGAAGAAACCCAAGGTAAAACCCAAACCCGAGACTAAGTGCTTCTGTAATAAGGGGAACAACCACTAGAGCAGAATTACCCTAGATACTTGGTAGATAAGAAGGCTGGCAAGGTCGATAGAAGTATATTGGATATACATTGTGTTAATGTGTACTTTGCTAGTACTCCTAGTAGCACCAGGGTATTAGATACCGGTTCGGTTGCTAAGTGTTAGTAACTCGAAACAAAAGGCTACGGAATAAACGGAGACTAGCTAAAGGTGAGCTGACGATATGTGTTGGAAGTTTTTCCAAGCTTGATATGATCAAGCATCGGACGCTCCCTCTACCAAAGAGATTGGTGTTAAACCTAAATAATTGTTATTTGGTGTTTGCGTTGAGCATAGACATGATTGGATTACGTCTATCGCAATACGGTTATTCATTTAAGGAGAATAATGGTTACTCTGTTTATTTGAATAATACCTTCAATGGTCTTACACCTAAAATGAATGGTTTATTAAATCTCGATCGTAGTGATACACATGTTCATGCCAAAAGATAGTAATGATAGTACCACCTACTTGTGGCACTGCCACGTAAGTCATATCGGTATAAAACGCATGAAGAAGCTCCATATTGGTGGATCTTTGGGCTCACTCGTTTTTGAAAAGTTTGAGACATGCGAACCATGTCTATTGGTGTATATGCATGAAGAAACTCCATGCAAATGGACCATTTTGACTCACTTGATTTTGAATCACTTGGGACATGCAAATCATACCACATGGGCAAGATGACTGAAAAGCCTCGTTTTCAGTAAGATGGAACAAGATAGCAACTTGTTGGAAGTAACACATTTTGATGTGTGCAGTCCAATGAGTGCTGAGGCATGCAGTGAATATCGTTATGTTCTTACTTCACAGATGATTCGAGTAGATGTTGAGAATATTTACTTGATGAAACACAAGTCTGAATTATTGAATGGTTCAAATAATTTCAGAGTGAAGTAGAAGATCATTGTGACAAGAGGATAAAATGTCTATGATATGATCATAGAGATGAATATCTGAGTTACGAGTTTTGGCACACAATTAAGACATTGTGGAAATTGTTTCGCAATTAATACCGCCTAGAACACCATAGTGTGATGGTGTGTCCGAACATCATAGTTGCACCCTATTGGATATGGTGCGTACCATGATGTCTCTTATCGAATTACCACTATCGTTCATGGGTTAGGCATTAGAGACAACCAAATTCACTTTAAATAGGGCACCACATAATTCCGTTGAGATGACACCGTATGAATTATGGTTTAGAGAAACCTAAGCTGTCATTTCTTAGAAGTTTGGGGCTGCGATGCTTATGTGGAAAGGTTTCAGGCTGATAAGCTCGAACCCAAAGCGGATAAATGCATCTTCATAGGACACCCAAAACAGTTGGGTATACCTCCTGTCTCAGATTCGAAAGCAATAAGGGATTGTTTCTAGAATCGGGTCCTTTCTCGAGGAAAAGTTTCTCTCGAAAGAATTGAGTGGGAGGATGGTGGAGACTTGATGAGGTTATTGAACCGTCACTTCAACAAGTGTGTAGCAGGGCACAGGAAGTTGTTCTTGTGGCACCTACACCAATTGAAGTGGAAGCTTATGATAGTGATCATGAAGTTTCGGATCAAGTCACTACCGAACCTCGTAGGGTGACAAGGATACGTACTACTTCAGAGTGGTACAGTAATCCTGTCTTGAAGGTCATGTTGCTAGACAACAATGAACCTACGAGCTATGGAGAAGCGATGGTGGGCCCAAATTCCGACAAATGGTTAGAAGCCATAAAATCCGAGATAGGATCCATGTATGAAAACAAAGTGTAGACTTTGGCAGAACAACTCGATGGTCGTAAGGCTGTTGAGTGCAGATGGATTTTGAAAGGAAGACAAACAATGATGGTAAGTGTCACCATTGAGAAAGCTCGACTTGTCGTTAAGATGTTTTTCGACAAGTTCAAGGAGTTGACTACGATGAGACTTTCTCACTCGTAGCGATGCTAAGAGTCTGTTGGAATTATATTAGCAATTACTGCATTATTTATGAAATCTTGCAGATAGGATGTCAAAACATTGTTTCCTCGACGATTTTTGAGGAAAGGTTGTATGTGATACAACCGGAAGGTTTTGTCCATCCTGAAATATGCTAATAAGTATGCAAAGCTCTAGCAATCCTTCTGAGGACTAGAGTGAGCATCTCGGAGTTGGAATGTATGTTTTGATGATGATCAAAGATTTTGGGTGTATACAAAGTTTATGAGAAACTTGTATTTCCAAAGAAGTGAGTGGGAGCACTATAGAATTTCTGATGAGTATATGTTGTTGACATATTAATGATCGGAAATGACGTAGAATTTCTGGAAAGCATAAAGGGTTATTTGGAAAGTATTTTTCAATGGAAAAGCCTGGATTAAGCTGCTTGAGCATTGAGCATCAAGATCTATAAGGATAGATTAAAACGCTTAATGGTACTTTCAAATGAGCACATACCTTGACATGATCTTGAAGGTGTTCAAGATGGATCAGTCAAAGAAGGAGTTCTTACCTGAGTTGTAAGGTATGAAGTTAAGACTTAAAGCTCGACCATGGCAGAATAGAGAGAAAGGACTAAGGTCGTCCCCTATGCATAAGACGTAGGCTCTACAGTATGCTATGCTGTGTACCGCACCTGAAGTGTGCCTTGCCATGAGTCAGTCAAGGGGTACAAGAGTGATCCAAGAATGGATCACGGGACAGCGGTCAAAGTTATCCTTAGTAACTAGTGGACTAAGGAATTTTCTCGATTATGGAGGTGGTAAAGGGGTTCGTTGTAAAGGGTTACGTCGATGCAAGCTTAACACCTATCCGGATAGCTCTGAGTAGAGATACCGGATACGTATAATGGAGCAACAATTTAGAATAGCTCCAAGTAGAACAGTTATTTGGAATAGCTCCAAATAGAACGTGGTAGCTGCATCTAGGAGATGACATAGAGATTTGTAAAGCACACACGGATCTGAAAGGTTCAGACCCGTTGACTATAACCTCTCTCACAAGCATAACATGATCAAACCCAGAACTCATCGAGTGTTAATCGCATGGTAAATGTGAACTAGATTATTGACTCTAGTAAACTCTTTGGGTGTTAGTCACATGGGGATGTGACCTTGAGTGTTAATCACATATCGATGTGAACTAGATTATTGACTCTAGTGCAAGTGGGAGACTGTTGGAAATATGCCCTAGAGGCAATAATAAATTGATTATTATTATATTTCCTTGTTCATGATAATCGTTTATTATCCATGCTAGAATTGTATTGATAGGAAACTCAGATACATGTGTGGATACATAGACAACACCATGTCCCTAGTAAGCCTCTAGTTGACTAGCTCGTTAATCAATAGATGGTTACGGTTTCCTGACCATGGACATTGGATGTCGTTGATAACGGGATCACATCATTAGGAGAATGATGTGATGGACAAGACCCAATCCTAAGCCTAGCACAAGATCATGTAGTTCGTATGCTAAAGCTTTTCTAATGTCAAGTATCATTTCCTTAGACCATGAGATTGTGCAACTCCCGGATACCATAGGAGTGCTTTGGGTGTGCCAAACGTCACAACGTAACTGGGTGGCTATAAAGGTACACTACGGGTATCTCTGAAAGTGTCTGTTGGGTTAGCACGAATCGAGATTGGGATTTGTCACTCCGTGTAAACGGTAAACGGAGAGGTATCTCTGGGCCCACTCGGTAGGACATCATCATAATGTGCACAATGTGACCAAGGGGTTGATCACGGGATGATGTGTTACGGAACGAGTAAAGAGACTTGCCGGTAACGAGATTGAACAAGGTATCGGTATATCGACGATCGAATCTCGGGCAAGTACCATACCGCTAGACAAAGGGAATTGTATACGGGATCGATTGAGTCCATGACATCGTGGTTCATCCAATGAGATCATCGTGGAACATGTGGGAGCCAACATGGGTATCCAGATCCCGCTGTTGGTTATTGACCGGAGAACATCTCGGTCATGTCTGCATGTCTCCCGAACCCGTAGGGTCTACACACTTAAGGTTCGATGACGCTAGGGTTATAAAGGAAGTTTGTATGTGGTTACCGAATGTTGTTCGGAGTCCCGGATGAGATCCCGGACGTCATGAGGAGTTCCGGAATGGTCCGGAGGTAAAGATTTATATATAGGAAGTCCTGTTTCGGCCATCGGGACAAGTTTCGGGGTCATCGATATTGTACCGGGACCACCGGAAGGGTCCCGGGGGCCCACCGGGTGGGGCCACCTGCCCCGGGGGGCCACATGGGCTGTAGGGGGTGTGCCT
>NC_057798.1:396542470-396545876 GCF_018294505.1 Triticum aestivum | reverse complement strand
TAGTTGATTTGATTGATTTGTTTATACATGTGGGTCTGTGTGCACTGCGGTGCCAACTCTCACATCGCTATAGCGGTGCCAAAACCTTTTGATTTCACATCAATGCGTATTATGTGGCATACTTTTGAGAAATATGGCATTAGCCACATAGTGGAAGGCAACAAATGCCTAAGCTCTTCACGTGCTCCTCGGTAAATGAGAGGAAAGAGAAAGAGAGAGAGAGAGAGAGCGAGAGTGAGAAAATATCACTAGCCTTAGAGCCAACTCCATAGCCGACCCTATCGTATGAGCGAATGATATTGGTACCTCTTGATGACACGACAATCTTATACAGCCAGCTGCTCTAATATGTTATCTTCTTTTGCAGATAAAAAAAGACCTGAAAGTGAAAAATGTGTTGTACTATAACAATCTCATCCAATGCCTTGACCTCCATCTTATAGAAATTGATTTGATGGACTACCGAGGCAGTACATCTGAGATTAAATTAGCTAGGTTCTTTGTTCTGGAGGCAAGTGTGCTCAAGATAATGAGGTTTGCATTCTCTCGCGCAACTGTCAGATTTCGGGTTCCGCAAACCCTTGAGAGGTTCGAACTCTGGGGTGCGTACGGAGATCTCAAACTACCCAGCCTGCCAACTCGGGAACCTCATAGCCTATTGTGTCGAGCTTGAAGGGAAAGGAAGACACAACAGTTTACCCAGGTTCGGGCCACCTTGCGATGTAAAACCCTACACCTGCTTTGTGGTGGATTTGCCTTGAGGGGATGAGGAAGAACTAGTACGATGGAGAACAACCTCAGGTGGCGTGTTCTTGAGCTCGGGTGAGCTGGTGAGGGTGGAATGGATTCGATCCCCATCTTTTCTCTATTCTCTCTTCTCTCCGGATTCAACCCATCTCCATGGTTGTGGCTAGGTCCTATTTATAGTGGCCTTGGTCCCCTTCCCAAATTTTGGCGGGAAGGGATCCCACAATGGCCAAATTTGAAGGGAGACAACAAGTACATCCTATCTGACTAAAGTGGTCTTCGCCTGCAAAAGCCGCTGGTCGTGATGCTGTGGTGGGCTCGGTGATGACCTCCGTCCTGCCGTCCTGGCGGTCTTGGTCTCATTGCACTAGAATGGAAACCTTTGGCTGATGCCTCAGGACTCTGCAGCCTACTACTTGCCTCCTTTGTACCAAAGAGGAAACTGGTACTCTATGCCTGCTGGCGCCCGCCTGGCCTTGGTCGTCATGGCTCACATCACCCGAACCTCGTGAGGTGTACCTTGCATAGAAATCTCCGCTCCTCGGGAGCCAACCTGAGGGGGCCGATCCCCTTGGAGGTCTTGGTGTCATCCGCCTTGCGAGGGTCTTGAGTTGTTGATGCTGAGGCTGGTCATACCAGGCCGTCGATGGAGCCACACCGTGGGCTGCACGCAGGCAAGTGTGGGTACCCCCGTATCCAGAACGCCGACAGTAGCTCCCGGGCCCAAGGCGTGCTGGGACTTGGCTTCTGGGTGAAGCCAGAGGACAAGTGCAGAGCACCGCGAGCCCTAACCACCTGCGGCCTTGGACGACGTGTGGCGATTGATGGGATGTGGGTGTCTCCAGTTCCCCATGTTGCCTTGAAATCCGCCAAGCCTGGCGGCTGCCCGTTGCCAGAGCAGTCTGCCCCTATAGATTGTTGCGCTTGGCCTTGGCTTCTTTTCTCCCCCAACTCGCATCCTTCTGGCACATCCGGCGTCAGTGTTGTTCCCACCTCCTTGCTTCTGCCATGGCCCCGTAGCAGAGGAGGAAGAAAGGGAAGCCGCACGCTCCGACCGAGCCCTCGCCAGCCTTGGAGCCTGCTCTTGAGTGGTCAACGGTGATCAACCAAGAGGGGCTGGCCAAGGTCCGCCAAGCTCTTGCCACCGATTCCAATGAGTGGAAGGCGATGATCGCCTGACCTGCATCTTTGCTCATGGGTGACACAAGCGCCACCGAGATTCCAATCCATCTTCACGCCTTCTTTGCGGGCCTGATTCCCCCTTTCTCCCCTTTCTTCAACGCCATAATCTCGCACTACCAGATCCACCTGCTGCACCTGGATCCCCGCTCCATCATCCTCCTTGCCGTATTCGCTTTCCTTTGTGAAGCTATGGTTGGCATCGCTCCTTCCGTCGCCTGTTTCACCATTTCTTCTTGCTCCATCTGGTCGACGCCCGCCAGTGCTCGGGGTGCACGACCTTCTAGGATGTTGCGGTGACGGCTGGCTCGGGGATTGACTTCGAGCTATCGCCGGATGCGAAGGGGTTTCGGAAACAGTGGTTGTTTGTAGGTTCCCGCACATGCAGCCCCATGCTTCTGACCCCTCAAGCGCCAGCGGTGCCCAGCTTCGGCTCGGTTTCATTGAAGCTTGTCGACCATCGGCTTGCCCGCGTTTGGAAGCGGCTGACCGAGCTGAAGAAGCTCGAGGTGAGAACGCCATTGGTGGTGCAGGAATTCATCCAATGGTGCAACGCCCCACTCCAGCGCCATTCCCGCCCGATGTGGGCCTTCACCGGCGCCGAGGACTCCATGAGGCTTCAAGCGCCTGCGCTGCCTTCCAAGACACTGAGCAAGGTGCTCGAGCTTCTGACGGGCGACTCCAAACCCGCCGAGCTTCAAGGGAAGGGTCTTCCTCCTTTACTAGTGCTCAAACAAGGTGGCCGTCGTGAAGCAGAAGCCCCTCTTCAACAAGTGGGGGTTATGCCCGACAGGCCTTGAAGGGCCTCGCGAGAATACTATCCTCATGGCTCCCTTGCTTCTTGACCCCGCGGCGCGTGCCCCAAATGTGGAAGCAGGGGGGCACATGCCACCAGTTGCCGCCGAGGCAACCTACGGAGGCCAAGCGCCACCAGATGCTTAAGAGGCCGAGGCTCCTGAGGCACAGGAAGGGGCCACCGCGGGGCTGACGTGACCTGGTGCTCGTGAGGCGGCCGCCTCCGAGGCTCGGGGAAACGGCTCCGAGGAGGTTGCTGAAGGGGAGGTGCCTCCTAGCGCTCCTATGGCTGCCACCCTGGGAGCCCCACCGAGCGCTCTAGCTACTGGGGACCGCCCCTTGAAGCCCGACTGGCTTCCCCTGAATCTTGAAGCACTCCGCAAGAGGAAGGGGCCTTAGAGCTGCAATGGTGACGCCTACCGGCTGCTGAAGTAGAGGAAGTACATAGCTGTGGACGAGTAAGTACCTCATCCTAGTGACTTCCTGTGCGCCATGCTTTTCCCTGACCCAGGCTTTGCAGGATCCCCGTGGTGGCAGAGCTTCAGGAGAGGCGCCCTCCAGGAGCTCTTGGCCTGACCCCAACGCCCAGCTCCCCGCACCCGGCTCCCGCGCAAGGCATGGGGCTGTCTTCGGTAGCTGATGTGCTTCTAGGGGGGCTCGGAACTGAGCCTCCCGCCTCCTTCCT
>NC_057798.1:396540275-396542117 GCF_018294505.1 Triticum aestivum | reverse complement strand
CGGGTGCCTCTTGGGCCATCTTTGTCTTTACGCTGTGAAACTGCATCGGCCAGCCCCCAGCTGGAGGCAGGCGAGCCGCTCCGTGCCCCTCTGGCAGCTCCCTAGTCCGGAGACGGGCTCGGTAGCGCATTGGAGTTCATGTGCGGGCACAGTGCTGTCCGATTCGATCTCTTCGGTGAGGCGATGTGCGTGATGGTTTGGCTTGGTGGAGAGCTTGCTGACGTTGACACCCGCCTCGAGACGGAGGACCCCCGGTTGGTGCGTGAATGGCAGCAGCTGAAAGTCGCCATCAATCTTGGGCAGCTTCAGCGCGATCATGCCGACGCTCGCGTTGTGGATTCTCTCGCATCTTCTCGTGAGGCTTGCGCCTGCGCCCTGGAGGAGGCTAGGGACGCTCCGTTGTCGTGAGGAAGCCGAGGAGCGAGAGCTCCAGACTTCAAACGTCGCCCTTGAGCGGGAGATCGAGGGGCGGTGGGCCTTCCTGGCCGCGTCGCCGGCTGAAATGCCTCACGACGAGGCGGAGCTTCTGAGGCACCAGGAAGGCCTGGAACTGGAGGCCACGGAGCATAGCCTGGCGTCAGAACGGCTGGAAGTGAGGGAACACCAGGCGGCTAGGGTTGAGGATGCCGTCGCTGCCCGAGAGGCCCGGGTCCAGCTGGAGGTTGAGCAGAGGGTGGCGAAGGCACGTGCGGATCTGGCTGATGAGCATCGCCTGAAGCTGGAGCTACTGGAAGCTGAGCTTGCAGGCAGGACCACTGCCCTGAAGGTGAAGTTAGGATCTGCGGAACAGCATGAGAGGGCCGCCAAGGAAGCTCAGGCCTCTTCCGAGTCTGCCCTGGCCTCTTTCCGCGCCGAACTGTCTTCCCTTCATCAATAGGTCAAGGATACCGCATCCCTTGCAGAGAAGACCGTGAACGAAGCGAATCGCCGCCGGACGCTGCAGCGCGAGCACGCCTCGATGCTCCAGGATTTTAGGGTCAGAGCTAACCGCGCCTTGGGCACCATCTGCAACGTGAGTGCTCCTCACCTGCACAAGAATGATTACGCCAGCCACCTCAGCTTCTTCACCAACATCATGACCCGCCTGGAGGATCAGGCCGTAAGAGCTCGCGAGCTTGTTGAGGAGAGGAGCTGGGGTCTTCTTGGGCACATATTCTCACGTGTCTTCAGCCATCTTCTCAACCGTGATCCTCACTTCGACTTTAATGTTGTGTTAGCCCCCATTCCCACGGTTATTCAGGACAACCTGGCCGGGTGGGTGAACGACCATGTGGATGCCCTGGTAGCAGAATTTGCTCCAGAAGATGACGCGGTTGTGATTGCGGCCGAAGAAGACGACGCGAGTAGCGACGATGAAGAGGATGGTCACGATGATGCGAGCAGCGCGTATGGAGGCGATGAAGAAGGCACAACCAGCTAGGCCCATGTTTCTTTTCGCTTTGCCATGTATGACAAAAACTTGAACGCATCCTTGTGAGAGCATTTTGAAAGGGGAGCCCCTTATAATGTATGAGATTATGAAATGCTTTGAAGTAGCGCCCGGAGCGCGACCCAGCAGGCCTACGTGCCCCCAAGGAGGGTAGTTGTTATGACTTATCTTTGGCTCTGCAGGTCTCAAGTGAGTCCCGGTGTCGCAACAGTGCTTTTTCTCTTGAGTGAGCCTGCTACGGGCTCACGAGGTTCTGAGCCTCCTGAAGGCCCTGCTGGCCTGCCCTAGGTTGCCTTGCAAGGGACCAACTACCGGACCGCGGAAAGGTGCGTGTGTGGTGGCCGCATCCCTGGCCCCCGTGGGGGGCCTTTGCATGCTCGGGGCTGGCCTGGTTATGCTCAACGCACGCGTAC
>NC_057798.1:396522872-396539888 GCF_018294505.1 Triticum aestivum | reverse complement strand
TTCTTTTGGTAAGCACACAAGATTTCAAATTCATTCCAAACAGCCGGCAAATTGGGTATAGAAAGGAAGGCGAAAGCAAACAGCTGCGTCCGACGCCTAGCTAGTCTTCTGGTCTTCTCACCAGCGCAAAGCTAAGTGCTTCCACTAGGCATGGGCATAGTCATTTGGGGACAATGTCGACAGCCAGCGTGGAGCATGGTGCTTCCACTTGGACGTGGGTGGGATCCCCCGTGAGGCCCCAGAGCCGCACTCAGGAGACTCCGGGGCGTGTACAACCCCACTCATTATTACTTGAGAGTGTCACGAGCGGAGACCTTCACAGGAACGGGGCCTTGCTTCATGTCGCCCGACAAGGACCCCGACCTGTGCCGCCCCTGACCACCGTTGGGGCGTCTCGAAACCAGGACAAGACCAAGGGGCAAGGAGGACATTGGCGGCGCCCTCAGCGACCGTAGGCCCTCCGCCGGGGGGAAGGGCTCGTCGGTGCCTTCCCCGACAGGGGACCTCCCTTCAAGAAGCACCTTGCTCTATGCAACGTGGGGGAGGCCCTAGCCCTGGGCTCCCCCCATGCCACTCCCAAGGCCCTTCGTTCACCTGCGGTTGGGTGACCACTGCAGGGGCCCTGGAGGTGGCTGCGGCTTGGTTCACCCGTGATCCATGGTTAGTGCAAGCATGCTCCTGAGGCATTGGTTGTACCCACTGGTTGTTGTCGTTGAAGGTGCTGGTGGAGCCCTGCAGTGGCCCATAGAGAGCCTCGGCCTTGTGTACTTCCAGCGCCCATCCTGGCGTGGGGGGTCGGCTGGGGCCTTCTCCTGATGTGTACCTTAGGTCCATCGCAATTGGTACGTAGGCCTCCTGGTTGGCCGCGCTGGAGTCGCTACCCGGTTGCCTTGCGCCGCTGCTCTCTGGGCCCAGTGTCAGGTCTTGATGGCTTAGGGCTGGTGCCCAGGCATGGCCCCAGGGGAGGCCGCTCGGGTTTGCCCCGCCCTGGGGCGGCATGGTTGAAGCAGAGCGGGCTATGGGTAGGCCGACGCCGGGAGGCTCTTCAGGGGGCCCCGAAGAGGGCGCGCAGGCGTAGCATGGATAAGCGCGTGCCCCCGCAACGGCCAGCGACATGGGCAAGGCACAGAACGGTGACATGCCCTTGCATGCAACATCCAGCAACTCAGCGACCCGTTCCAGTGGGGCTCGCGGCCGCTCTCGCCAGCCTACACCGCAGCAGCTCTCGAGCCACGATTATCGCAGCTCGCATGTTCGCCTACTCCCGGCGAGTGTGTGGTGTTATCACCATGGCGTATCTTGAAGACCACACAGCGGCTCGGTTGCGGCGCGGCGCGAGAGGGGGGGTGTCGGTGTCAAAACTGGCGGATCTCGGGTAGGGGGTCCCGAACTGTGCGTCTAGGCGGATGGTAACAGGAGACAAGGGACACGATGTTTTACCCAGGTTCGGGCCCTCTTAATGGAGGTAAAACCCTACATCCTGATTGATTGATATTGATGATGTGGGTATTACAAGAGTAGATCTACCACGAGATCAAGGAGGCTAAACCCTAGAAGCTAGCCTATGGTATGATTGTTGTTCGTCCTACGGACTAAAGCCATCCGGTTTATATAGACACCGGAGAGGGCTAGGGTTACATAGAGTCGGTTACAATAGTAGGAGATCTACATATTCGTGTCGCCCAGCTTGCCTTCCACGCCAAGGAAAGTCCCATCCGGACACGGGACGAAGTCTTCAATCGTGTATCTTCATAGTCTTGGAGTCCGGCCGATGATGATAGTCCGGCTATCCGGACACCCCCTAGTCCAGGACTCCCTCAGTAGCCCCCGAACCAGGCTTCAATGACGACGAGTCCGGCACGTATATTGTCTTCGGCGTTTGCAAGGAGGGTTCTCCTCCATGTTCCATGTGTTAGCCAAATAGTGTCCGGTTTCTTCATAAATGTTGCGCTCCTTGGCTTCCACGTCCAATAATGACCCTCTTCCACATGTTGCATGAATGCGAAAAGCCAGGGTATTTTTACGTTTTACCCCCCTAGCTGCGCGAATAAGCCGTCTATAAGAGAGGCGTGGATCCAGATCCGAATCTCACCATCCTCCTTCCGCAAGTACTCATCGAAGCACATCTGACAAGAATCCATTCCAACATGGATAGTCGACGCGACTCCTCTTCTCGCGCTCCCAGTCCTCAGCCAGGAGATTGGAGGAGATGCCCAGTCCCACATAGCGAGTTAGTGACTCTCCAAGCAGAGGGATACCTTCCCCCAGCCTTTATGGTTCCGGTTCGAGCTGGACTGGCCACCTACAAGGGTGGGAAGCAGGCGGAGAGCGTCCCCAATCCCTCCAAAGGAGAGCGGGTATGCTTCGTCCCTTACTTAATAAGGGGACTCGGATTTCCCATACATCCGTTTCTCCGGGGGCTCCTGGAGTTCTACGGACTCCAACTTCACCACCTCACACCTGCCTCCATTTTGCACATCACGGGCTTTGTAGTTGTTTGTGAGCTGTTCTTGGGCATCGAGCCCCATTTTACGCTGTGGAAGAGACTGTTTTGCCTCGTACCCCGTTCTCACGAGGGGTCGATATATCAAGTGGGCGGAGCCGAAATATGGCGCATCGCCGGGACCGGATATCTATCCGGAACCCCGAAGAAGGCGTCCAAAGACTGGCCTTCGGAGTGGTTCTATATGGAAGACGCCCCACTGCCGGATCCAGTTCGGATTGGCCTCCTGGATTTTAGCAACGCTCCTTTGAAGAAACGCCTGAGTTGGCGCCCGCGGAGCCCTTAACTAGAAGATGATAGGAGCGTCCATTATCTGATGGGCCGGATATGGTTACTGGCCCATTCCGGATTAACCATGATTGGAGTCATGGCCACATGCATTATGCGAGGGGTGCAGCCGCTCCAATATAGGGGCTACCCCATGTGGGATTTCAACGGGGAGAATGACTCCACCCATCATGGCCGCAAGGGGCCAGGATCGGCCGCCGATCTGGTGAAGATCCTATCCGGCTTGTACAAGGGGGAGAAGGAGGACTTCCTCCGCACGAGTCCATTGAATGGATTCTCCATGAATAACCCTCGGAGCTGGGTAAGCGGATGTTTATATATCTGATCCGTGCTTTCAAAGATAAGTGTCTTACTTTATGATTTCGACGCAGGAACTGCGCCGGGATGTGGAGGGCATAGAAAGCCCAACTCCATAACCCGAGGATCCGAGAAGATCCCTTGATCCGGCCGCGGGAGAGGATCCGGACATAACGGTGGAACTGATTGACGGGGTGTTCCACCAGCTCAGCATAGACAATGCTCTAGTCGCCATTATGGCTGACTACCCCGGTTTATCCCTGGCTTCCCAGGTGAGTACGACTGAAGTCCTGACACCGTTACCTTTTTAATGCTTATTTCTGACCACCGTGTACCGACGGTGCCTCGCAGGAGGTGCCTTTTTGGCGGGAAGCCGAGCCCGCAGCGACCGACCAACCAAGGTCAGTGCAGCCCAGCAGGCGGAAGAGGAGTGCGGCGTGAATCGAAATGTCACCGCAAAGGTATGGCGCACCATTGTCCTTTAAGGGAAAGACTCCTAGGAGGTATATTAATGCTCGTGATTCTTCCAGGAGAAAGAGCGCTCGCCGGACTGAGTCTGGAGAGGTTGCCAACCAAGCCTCCGCCAGCCAAGCTCCAACGCCTGGTCCAGAGAGGGAGGCGAGCACAAGGCGCGAGCCGGATGCTCCTCCAACGGAGGATGCCGACAGGTTGTCCGCCACCAGGTCTGAGGTGGAGAGCGCCATGAATCACAAGCGTCGTCGGACAGTTCTTTGTGACGCGTGTTTCTCCCTAGAGGCGCTGAATGCCTTTAATGCGGGAGACACGCACCTTTGTGCTGCTCAAGATGGTTTAACCAGAGCCACGGAGCAGTATGTAAAAGACATACGGGTGAGGAATTTTAATAGTTATATATGCCAGTAGCCCCCGAGACTTAAAATAGTTAAACTAACTGATTTAAGGATCATTTGTTATGCAGGATCTAACAGAGAAGAATACCCACCTGTCCCAGGAGCTTCAAGAATGCAAGGCCCAACTTGAGGCCGCACTAGCCGCTGCCGGAGGAGCCACAGAGACCCCCTCTGGTAATTCATATTTCGAAAAGAGAAATAGTTTATGAAGTGCGGCGTGTGTATAGTCTGACAATAATATTGAAGAGGGTGCCGGACTAGATCCGGACAAGCAACATCTGCTGCGCCAGCTGAAGGCCGGCGAGAAGGTGCTTATGAGGGTGCAGCAGGAGAGGAACAAACTCCAAGATGCCAACACCCAACTAGGCGAAGAACTAAAAGATGTTCGGGTCCAGCTGTCTAACTTCGTAAAGGAGAATCGGTGACTTCGTCGCGGCATTTATAGTAAGTGCTTGAGCAAACTCTTTTGAAAAGAAGAGTTCGGCGAGGAAGTCGATTGACAGAAATGTGTCTGTAGGTGTGCTCACGGGTCGTCCGGCGGAGGAGATGCCTGGTTCCACGGGAGACCCTCTTCCCCAGCTGCTGCAACTGCACGAACATGTTCGACAGGCGATGGGCAGCGTCGTTCAGGCCTTATGGCCTTCCATCTCCCTACCCGAGGGTCTTGGAGGGCTTGCTGAGAAGCTTCAGGGAGTACGGTGGCGTCTCCGTCTGTGGAAGATATCAGCCTGCCGTCAAGGCGCCAGGGAGGCCTGGGCCATGGTGAAGACACGGTACCTGAAGTCTGATCCAAACCACATGGCCGAGGTCGGACCTGCGGGGCCCGATGCAAAGGAGATCCCTGTGAGCCTGATGTATGGCCAAGTAGAGTTGGCCGCGAAATATTCCCAACAGGACTGTAAATTAGACAGCCTGTTAGATGGGATTGAAGAGGAGTACAATCAATCAGTTTGACGATGTAATTTAAAATGACATGTAAAATGCCTTCTAGCCGGATTGTAGATCGTTTGTCTCTGCGGACCTTTTCACTTCAACCTCGGGACCCAACAGTCCGGAGTGTGTCCGAATACCCTTACGGTTATAAAAAAACCGGGGCATGCATGGAGACAAGGCGTAAGGGTCATAAGTGCTTTATCAGACAAGTGCCCAACTAGCTATGTTATATTACATGGTTAGTAAGAAACATCTTCCAGGGAGAATAGTTCCGTTAGGGGTTCCTTTCCCTAGGAGGCATGCCCTAAAGTGCATGACCGGACTGCGAAAAGAGTAGAAAAAGCATCTGGGGGCAGATAAATAGATAAGTAATAAATCATCTTTCAGGTCACCGACCGAATATTCCCCTAAGAACGCTAGCCTTCGGCTTCACCCAGTCCGAGGTACACATCCGACTGACCCGGCAGTAACAATCGCAAAGGTGCTCCCTTTACCTCCTAGCCGAACAAACGGGAACGTAGGGGTAAGCACAGGAGCCAAGCAACCCGTCTTGGCCAAAACTTAAGTCATATCGATGCATATAATGGTGAGTAAAAGGTACATGCGGAAGTATGACACATGTGTTGGGCATGAAGCCCATATAGATAAGCTTCTGTTAAAGAAGCCCCCAGGTATAACGAGTGCGAGTAGCACATCGAGTGAGTGCGAACAAAGCGCAGATCAGCCCTCAAGAGGCTTGTACTGAAAGAGGGAGGAAAAAGGAGGGAAAACAAAGACAGCGAAAAAATATGAAAGGTGGACGGAGGAAGGAGACGAACTCTGAGTCCGGCGCTAGGCGTAGAATCTTCGGAGACGGGCTGCGTTCCATGGGTTTGGCTCGAGTCGGTTGTTAGATGTGTTGCGTAGACGGTATGCACCGCCGGTAAGGACTTGGTCGATGATGAAGGGACCTTCCCACTTGGGCTTAAGTTTGTCCTTTTTCTTGTCCGGCAGGCGTAGAACTAGCTCGCCAACGTTGTAAGTTTTGGCCCGTACTTCTCTGCTTTGATATCTTCGAGCCTGCTGCTGATAGAATGCGGAACGGGATTTTGCCACATCGCGCTCCTCCTCTAAGGCATCCAAACTGTCCTGCCGATCCAACTCGGCTTCTCTTTCTTCGTACATGCGCACGCGAGGTGAGTCATGAATTATATCGCAGGGCAAAACTGCCTCGGCGCCGTATACCATAAAAAATGGTGTGAATCCGGTAGTGCGGTTTGGCGTGGTCCGCAACCCCCAGAGTACGGAGTCGAGCTCCTCTACCCAGTGCATGTTAGATTCTGTGAGGGACCGCACTAATCTGGGTTTAATGCCGCTCATGATTAGACCATTTGCTCGTTCCACTTGACCGTTAGTTTGAGGGTGGTAGACTGAAGCGTAGTCGAGCTTGATGCCCATGTTTTTGCACCAGAGTTTAACCTCGTCGGCCGTGAAATTCGTGCCGTTATCAGTGATGATGCTGTGGGGGACGCAAAAACGGTGTACTACCCCGGATATGAAGTCTATCACAGGTCCGAATTCTGCCGTTTTAACCGGCTTGTCCTCTATCCATTTGGTGAATTTATCCACCATGACCAATAAGTATTTGTGCTTGTGGGTTCCCCCTTTAAGGGGTCCAACCATGTCAAGCCCCCAGACCGCGAACGGCCAAGTGATGGGTATAGTTTTGAGGGCGGTGGGTGGCATGTGGCTTTGATTAGCAAAGAGCTGGAAACCAACGCATCATTGGACTAAGTCATGAGCATCTGCTCGGGCTGTCGGCCAATAAAATCCTGTACGGAAGGCCTTGCCTACAAGGGCCCGGGCTGCAGCGTGGTGCCCGCCGAGTCCGGCGTGAATTCCAGCCAGGAGATTTCGCCCTTCCTCTTCGGAGATACACCTTTGAAGGACTCCGGTTGTACTTTTCTTATAAAGTTCTCCCTCATGGACCTTGTAGGCTTTAGATCACCGAACTATGCAGCGGGCCTCATTTTGGTCTTCGGGAAGTTCCTGCCTAATTAAGTAGGCTAGGAATGGTTCCGTCCACGGGGCAATTACTGCCATTATTTCGTGGGCTGAAGGTGTTATTTCATTGGCTGAGCCACCGATTGTGTCAGAATGTTCTGTGTTGGGTGGTGCAGTTGGTTCCGGGTTGTTATTTCCGGGCTCCTCTTCCCATAATACGGATGGCTTAAAGAGCCGTTCCAGGAAGATGTTTGGAGGGACGGCGTCGCGTTTTGCGCCGATGCGTGCCAACACGTCTGCTGCCTGGTTATTATCCCGGGCTACATGGTGGAATTCGAGTCCTTCGAACTGTGCTAACATTTTTAGGACGGCATTACGGTAGGCTGCCATTTTCGGATCCTTGGCGTCAAAGTCTCCATTTACTTGGGATATTGCGAGGTTTGAATCCCTGCGCACCTCTAGGCGTTGAATACCCATGGAGATTGCCATCCGGAGGCCATGTAGAAGGGCCTCGTATTCGGCTGCATTGTTGGAGTCCGTGTACATTATTTGAAGTACGTATTGGACTGTGTCTCCGGTTGGGGACGTCAAGACGACGCCAGCCCCCAAGCCAGCCAACATTTTGGAGCCATCGAAATGCATGATCCAATTGGAATATGCGCCGTACTCTTTAGGGAGTTCGGCTTCGGTCCATTCGGCGATGAAGTCAGCCAAAACTTGCGACTTGATAGCTCATCGTGGTTTGTAGGTTACGTCAAATGGTAAGAGCTCAATGGCCCATTTGGCAATCCTGCCCGTCGCGTCACGATTATTTATAATATCGTTGAGAGGTACTTCGGAGGCCACCGTTATGGAGCACTCTTGAAAGTAGTGTCGCAGCTTCCGGGATGCCATGAACACCGCGTACGCTATCTTTTGATAATGTGGGTACTGGGACTTGCATGGAGTTAAGACAGTGGATACGTAGTACACTGGTTTTTGAAGAGGGAATTTTTGCCCTTCTGTTTCTCGTTCGACGACGAGTACGGCGCTGACAACTTGATGTGTTGCCGCGATATATAATAACATAGGTTCGCCCAAGTTGGGCGCGGCTAGGACTGGATTTGTTGCCAATATGGCCTTAATTTCTTCGAGTCCAGCCGTGGCAGCATCTGTCCATTCAAAGTGTTCGGTGCGCCGGAGGAGGCGATAGAGGGGCAGCGCCTTTTCTCCCAAATGGGAGATGAAGCGGCTTAGAGCCGCCACGCATCCCGTCAATTTTTGTATTTGTTTGAGGTCTTTTGGGATATCCAATTGTGACAGAGCCCGGATCTTGGCTGGGTTTGCTTCAATTCCTCTACCGGATACAATGAAGCCCAAGAGCTTTCCGGCTGGTACGCCGAAAACACATTTTTCCGGGTTGAGCTTAATGTCGTATGCTCGGAGGTTGTCGAATGTAAGCCTCAAATCGTCTATTAGAGTTTCGACGTGTTTGGTCTTAACGACCACATCATCTATGTACGCCTCCACTGTTTTGCCTATCTGGGTGGCCAGACATGTCTGAATCATGCGCTGATATGTTGCGCCGGCATTTTTGAGTCTGAAGGGCATTGTGTTGAAGCAGAATGGTCCGTACGGAGTAATGAATGCCGTTGCAGCCTGGTCTTTTTCCGCCATCTTGATTTGATGGTATCCGGAGTATGCGTCGAGGAAGCACAATGAATCGTGCCCTGCGGTGGCGTCGATGATTTGGCCGATGCGAGGGAGAGGGAAAGGGTCCTTTGGACAGGCCTTGTTAAGGTCTTTGAAATCGACACAAAGGCGCCAGGATTTGTCCTTTTTTGGTACCATTACCAGGTTGGCTAGCCAATTCGGATGTTTTATATCTCTGATGAATCTAGCTTCTAAGAGTTTGGCTAGCTCCTCTCCCATTGCCTGTCTTTTGGGTTCGAAAAATCGCCGAAGAGCCTGTTTGACTAGCTTGAATCCTTTTAGGATATTTAGGCTGTGTTCTGCCAGCCTGCGTGGGATTCCTGGCATGTCTGAAGGGTGCCAGGCAAAAATGTCCCAATTTTCCCGAAGGAATTCTCGTAGTGCGGCTTCTACATCAGGATGTAATTGTGCCCCAATGGAGGCCGTCTTTGTAGGGTCCGTTGGATGGACCTGGAATTTGACTATTTCGTCTGCTGGTTTAAAAGAGGTGGACTTAGACCTCTTATCGAGTATCACATCGTCCCTATCCACCGTTGAGCACAGCGCAGTGAGTTCCTCTGCCGCTAGGGCTTCGGATAGTGCCTCTAGGGCCAGTGCGGCTGTCTGATTTTTAGCGCAGAGTGCTATATCTGGATCACTGACAAGAGTGATTATTCCATTGGGCCCGGGCATTTTGAGCTTCATGTACCCGTAATAGGGTATAGCTTGGAAGATTGTGAATGCCTCTCGCCCTAACAATGCGTGATATCCGCTGCTGAATGGGGCCACTTGGAACGTGGCCTCTTCGGACCTGTAATTGTCCGGCGAGCCGAACACTACGTCTAGTGTGATTTTTCCTATGCAGCGTACTTCTCGACTAGAGATTATTCCTCTGAAGGTTATGCTGCTTCACTCAATGCGGCTCTAGTCAATTTCCATTTTTTGGAGGGTTTCCTCGTAGACGAGGTTTAATCTGCTGCCGCCATCCATGAGTACCTTGGTAAGACGAAAGCCGTCCACTATCGGACTGAGGACCAATGCGGCTGGTGCTCGAGCTGTTCAGAATTTAGGTTCGTCGCTGGCATTGAAGGTGATAGCCATGTCGCTCCATGGATTTGTTGTTGCTACTTGGTAGACTTCAGCGAGGTTGCAGATTGTTTGTTTCCGCATGTTTTTTGATGCGAAAGTCTCGAAGACTGTCAATACCGTACTGGTACTGTTGGGCTGGTTGCCCGGGGCTAGAAAGCCTTCGCCACTTTTGGCCACCTGCCGTAATATCCAACATGCTCGAAGGCTATGTGTTGGAGTGGTGCCCTCCATACTGTGGATTTTACAGGGTCCGTTGAGCCATCCCTCCAGTACGGTTCCGTGCCCTTTAGGGGTTTTTTGCTTTTTTCTTTTTAACCCAGGTGCTTGAGTATGACGCACCCTTTTATTTTTAAATAGGGTTGTATTAAGGGCCGGATTGTCCCAAAACCTGGTTTTGGTTTTCCAGGCACTCTCCATCGCACAGTATTTTTGTACTATGGTCGCTAGATCGGCGAAGCGTGTAACTTCGCAACGACTTATGGCGTTCATGATTCCCTTGTCCATGCAATTGTTGCAGAAAATTGAGATTGCGATTTCTTCACGGCAGTCTTTTATCCTATCCATGACCAGGAGGAATCTGGCCCAATAGTGATGTACTGTTTCATCGGGCTCTTGCCGTATTTGAGATAGATCGCTTATGTTTGGGTGGGCGGGCGGAATTAAATTCGGAACCCTGCCCGATCTGAGGCTCAACGACCGAGAAGTTTCCGGATTTGGAAGCTTGGATTGCTGGATGTTGTCCAACAAATCTGGTTCGATGCCTGACTTTAGGTTCAGTACTTGATTGACATCCGTCCCTCCGCGGGAATCCGGCATGAAGGGATCGGGAATCCGGACATAACTGGTCTTTAACATAGGGGAAGAATCGCCGTGTTGTTCCTCTACCACGACAACATGGTGGGTAGCCTGGGGAGAGTTGATTTCTCTCAGATCGGTTTTAAGCCCAATCTGATCGTCGTCCGTGGTGACTCCCAGGGCGGCGATGCGATCTAAGAGCTCATTTACGGAGGAGAGCTCCATCGGATCTAGCTGCTCGACGAATTACGAGTTGACGTGAAGATCGCTTTTGATGACTCGAGAGGTCATTGTCGGAGCGGCGGCCGAACAAGCGGTCATAAGAAAACCGCCTAGCCGGATAGTTTGGCTGGGGGCCAAAGCTCCCTTGACGATGGCGCCATCTTTAAAGATGGGGAAAGGCATCCCTCTTGATTGCGACGGCACAGAGGAACTCTCAATGAAAGCACCAATGTCGGTGTCAAAACCGGCGGATCTCGGGTAGGGGGTCTCGAACTGTGCGTCTAGGCGGATGGTAATAGGAGACAAGGGACACGATGTTTTACCCAGGTTCGGGCCCTCTTAATGGAGGTAAAACCCTACGTCCTGCTTGATTGATATTGATGATGTGGGTATTACAAGAGTAGATCTACCTCGAGATCAAGGAGGCTAAACCCTAGAAGCTAGCCTATGGTATGATTGTTGTTCGTCCTACAGACTAAAGCCATCCAGTTTATATAGACACCGGAGAGGGCTAGGGTTACATAGAGTCGGTTACAATAGTAGGAGATCTACATATTCGTGTCACCAAGCTTGCCTTCCATGCCAAGTAAAGTCCCATCCGGACACGGGACAAAGTCTTCAATCTTGTATCTTCATAGTCTTGGAGTCCGGCCGATGATGATAGTCCGGCTATCCGGACACCCCCTAGTCCAGGACTCCCTCAGGGGGGAGGCGGCGGCCTGTGCCTCCTGTCATGGTACTAAGATGGACAGTAAGAGTAGGGGGTACGTTTGAGGAGGCAAGGTCCTAGGTACGGTGAGATTGTACGCAAGTGTTTACGAGTTAAGGCCCCTCTCGGAGGAGGTAAAAGCCGTACGTCTCGGTGCCCTGAGGCGGTCGACTGGATTATGATGCGTGTTACAGGGGGTGCGAACCCTTGTGCCAGAGGAGGGGGTGGCTTATATAGAGTGAGCCAGGACCCTAGCCATCCCCCGTTACAGAGAGTTCGATGTTCATAAACAAAGGGCGTTACTGATAATGCCAGTAATAAAGTGTTATTAATGCCATTGAAGACTAGGGATTGAATGCTTGACCGTTGCTGTCCTGTGCGACTCCTAGTCTTCACTAGGTCGAGTGGTATCTTGTATGGTCGAGTGATCTCGGGAAGGAGGGGTACCCGAGTGATATGACTGGTTGAGTGGATTGCACTTGACGTCTTCAATTGGTATTCTCTGCTGTCTCCGGGGTGCCTATGCTTCTAGGGTAGTGACCTTAAGTAGGGTGTATGGGTCGGGCCTATGACCCTACCCTAGGTCTATATCCTCATCATTAGCCCCCGAATGGATTGAGGTTCGAGTGAAAAGAAGGTGGAAGTCGATCTTGCCTTGACTGATGTGCTCTGTAAAGACATGAGTTGATCCGGAGGCTTGTGTTGAAACTGCAACTTCGTTTTACTCGCCTTGATCAATTCAGTAAGTCGTCGAGTGAGTTTACAACGCCACCTTGTCGAGTGTTCCCTTCGCTACGAAATCTTCGGCGTGATTGGTTACGGCGTGTTCTGGATCTCGTGGGATTCGAAATTTGGGGAAGCGCGCGAGGCGGGGTGCGCCGCAGTGAGCGGGATGGATAGACGAAGGCGCCTCGATCTCCGCGCCACCTTTTTTCCACGTACCGAGCGCGTGACTATTGCGGGATTTGACAGGATCGCCTGGACCCACCCATCAGCCACTCGAAAATGTCTCTTTATAAGGCGTCGGGTACGAGGCGTTTGCATTGTCGCTCCATTTTTCCCCCAATCTTCTCTGCCTCTCCGCTGTTCTCTTCTCCTCCGCTCTCGACACCGCCACGCCGCCACCATGGTGAAGGACAAGGCAGCAGCGCTGGAGCGCACAAAGAAGGTGACGGGGATAGTGAAGGGTAAGAAGACGGCCCGGGGGTCGTTGTCGAGGTCCGGGTTGCGAGCAGGTTGGATCCAGGGCGATTGGATCCGATCTTCGCTCCAACCAGAAGATTTGGAGGAGCTGGCGGAGTCTGGATTGATCGCCAAGGGGACTGCGAGGTTGTCGGAGGAGGAGACGGAACCTCAACAACGACTTGGTGAGTGTGTTCTGCTCGCCACCCATGTTGACCGCAGTTTATCTCTTCCCCCGCACCCTTTCTTTCGAGGCTTCTTGAACTTTTTTGGAGCCCAACTCCATCACTTTTCTCCCAACAACATTACATATCTTGTTGCATTCGTGTCCATGTGCGAGAACTTCCTGGGTTGCCGACCGCACTGGGTTCTTTTCAAGAACATCTTTACCATCCGCTCTCAGGAAGTGAACAAAGCAAATTTGAGTGACGAGAGAAGACATGTTATCCATATGTGTGGGGGTTTGGGCATCGAGAAGAGAAAAAGGAGTTCTTTTCCTTCGATGACACTTCCTGAGTCGGTCAGAGGTTGGCAATCGACCTGGTTCTACTGCCAGGACATTGTGACCCCAGGCCAGTCGGCTGGACTTCCCCCTTTCACTTTAGATCGTGTCCAGCAACCTTCTCCACTGAAAGTGACCACTACGGAGAGGGTGGAAACTGACATGCTGGTCAAGAGAGTGGTTTAGCTGACCAATCAGGGCGTGACTGGCATGGACTTGTTGGAGGTGTTTCTCAGTCGACGCATCCAGCCGCTTCAGGCTCGGGACCACTTGATGTGGATGTACTCTGGTGCCAACGACACCGCTCGGGTCCATCCAGAGGAGCTCTCGGCCAAAACGGTGGCCTTGTGGTTTTAAGAGTATTACAGGAAACAAGGACAACCCCAGGGGAGCCAGGAGAGTCGCCCCATTCAGCGACAGCAATCAACCAGATAAGGTTTGATCTTTTCTACCGATTGTTTTCCTATGCGTCTTGCATCTATATCTGAATCCGACTGAAATTTGCTTGATTATTTGTTTTGTAGATTTACACTGAGATGTATTCTATGCCCAACGGTGTGCAAACTCTGGAGCAGGACCCGAAGGGGGGAGGACAGCACGGACGAGATCGGCGACTGGCAATCTCCATAGGATGATGACGAGGAGGAGAGCGACGAATCGGACGATGGCGAGGGGGTCGACTCACCACCACGCTCAGAGCATTGATCCAGACTTCTTCACGATCCAGCGAGCGGGCGCAGCAAGATCGCGACTCCCAGCACCCAAGTGCAGAAACGCACTCAGACGTCGACTCCGGAGCTGACGGAGAAGGTCGCCAAGGAGCCCAAGGTCGTGCCTTCGAAAGCTCGGAAGACCTTGCCCAAGATCAAGATGGACGTTCCCATCACCTCTGCGTGAGTGCTCTATCTTTCTGTGTTTCCCTCTTCCGACTGATATTTCTATTTTTACCGAGTGGATTATGAAATTTTTCAGCCCCGCAACTTCTGTGACTGACATGGATGTTGACAAGGCCCCAGGGGATGAGGAAACCGATGACGCGGCCACTTCAGAGCTGGTAGGACCTTTCCATCTTGAATTTAGTCTACGGACTGATTCGTTGGTCGACTGAGCTCTTGGGATTGTTTTTGTTGCAGCTCCGCGGGACGTCATTACCCTTCCGGACGATGATGATGAAGGAGTGCCTCCAAGGGAGAGAAGAAGGAGGGGCAGGGCCTCAAGCGGGAAGGCGGCCGAGGGGCAGGTGCTTTAACCAGTGGTCGGGCGATCCGAAAATCTAGCTCGGACCAGTGTCACTTTCGCCGATCCGTTGTCGACTGACCGCCCGACAGGGTCGACTGCTCAGGCTCCTGCTGCTCCAGTACAACTCCACGCGTCTGATCCCGTGGCTACTCCGACTGCGTTGTCGTCATCCCTCTTTGCTGCCTACCAGACTCCAGACCATCCGCCGAGTGCTGCCCAAGAAGTTCTTCTCCAGGTGAACCTCGTGATGGAGCAGATGAAAGTGGTGCATGAAACCAGTAAGGTCGCCTACAACGCCACTACTACTCTGCAGGCGAATGTCAAGGTCAATTGATTTCCGACTGATCTTTTGACTAGTGATAGTTGCAACTATCGCTTCACTTCCCATATGATCTCCTTGGATGGTCATTTTGGAACCTTTTATGTGCATCTATAAGTCTGCATTTCTCATCCAACCACCCACTGGGGTGTTTCTGTAGTCAAACGGAATAGGTTTTCCGCTTGAGTCGACTAGGTTGAGTCGAGTGTTTTTTAGTGGGGGCACGCATAATGCACCCACTAGGTGTAGTACCCGAGACCGCGGTCGACTGCTGGTAGTTGACTGGGGTCTGAGAATCATTTTTTTACTCATGCTGGGCAGACCATGCCGAGTGTAAGAACTGGACCAGTGGGGGCACGCCAAGTGCACCACTGGGTGTAGTCCCCGAGACTATTGTTGAATGTTTGATTCGGCGGTAGTCTTAGAACAACTTTTACTGAGACTATCTTTTGTTTCTGTCGACTAACATATCCCTTTTGCTGACTGTAGAAGTCTTGTGATCTTGGGACTCGGCTTTCTGAGATGGACAAAAAGCAGATCAGCATCAATCTTGACCTGGAGCTGGCTAAGAAGAACCTCCAGAAGGCCCAGGACGAAACAATTATCATGGGAGGTAACCACTCGGAACCCTTCATGTTATGATTCTCGCTTTCTTCTTTCCAGTCTCTTTGAACTGAGTGATTCCACTCGAACAGATGTGTGTAGTGAAAACCGTCATTATTAGGCTCTGGAGAAGAAGGACCTGGACCTTGCTGCGGCCCAGAAGGAGGCGCGAGAGAAAACAACGCTTGTGTACAAGAAGCTGGCTTCAGTCGGCAAGTTAGAAGACGAGATCGCGCAGCTGTAGAAGGACAAGGAGAGCTTGACTAATGAAGTAGGGAACCTCAAAGCCAAACATGGCGAGTTGGAGTCGTATCTGGGGTAGCTTGCTGCAAAGTTGGTCTTAAAACTTGAAGGTATTTCCTATGGTTCGACTGATTTGAGATGTCGACTGACATGTCTTGTTGAACTGTCGACTCATTGTTTTTCCGACTGCGCAGAACTTTACCAGGACTTTGAAGCAGAAACTAGGCGGGTTGAGACAGGTCTCGATCCCATAAACTGCCCCGTCAAACACGACGTTGCGATGAATGTGTTGCGGCTGGAGTCTCGTTTGGACAGCACCGTGGACTACCTCGCTCGACTGAAGGCCGCGATGACGCGGGTTGATGATGAACTCTGGCCTCAAGTGGAACTCTCACAGGACCTCGAGTCTCTGATGGCTCGACTGAATCAAATCCCCGGTCGAGTGCAGGAATGGAAGAAGTCATCTGCTTGGTGTGGTGCTGATGTTGCTCTATCACTGGTCTGAGTGCATTACAAGGACGTCGAAGAAGACAAGCTGGTGGCCCTCAAGGTTGCCAACACAAAGAAGCTCAATTTCCAGTCTTTCATGGACACCTTCCTTGATGCCACCACACGCATCACGGACAGCATCGACCTCGACAGTTTCTGTGATCCAGTGTGTCCTTCTCCGGCCGAGTGAATGAAACATTAAGTCTCACCTTTTATTTGCCTCGAGATGCCGAGTGATTATGTAGCCGTTAAACTCTTTCAGGCTTGATGCCTGCACACTTATGCCCGTCGCAGTTCTGAACCTTTGAGGGATTTATCTTAACTTTCTTTTCTTTGAATATCTTGGCTCTTGCTCTTGTTGCTTCTGAGTGTTTTTTGATTTTGAACCGATTTGTCCTTGACGACGTGCTTGGTCGACACCTCGTCTTCCTTGCGGGTCGAGATGGAGCGCATGTTGTACTTGTGACGTAGTCGAGACGTGGTGTTCAATCGACACCTCGTCATCCTTGCAGATCGAGATGGAGCGCACATTGTACTTGTGGCGTAGCTCAGACGTGGTGTTCAATCGACACCTCATCGTCCTTGCGGATCAGGATGGAGCGCACATTGTACTTGTGGCGTAGCTCAGGCGTGATGTTCAATCGACACCTCGTCGTCCTTGCAGATCAGGATGGATCGCACATTGTACTTGTGACGCAGACCATACGTGGTGTTCAATCGACACCTTGTCATCCTTGCGGATCGGGATGGAGCGCACATTATATTTGTGGCGTAGCTCAGGGATCTCTCGTGACTTAGGAGATTACGGGATCACAGCTAAGCCCCCGAGTGGGAGGATTGCTCTTCACTCGGAATGTTTTTAACTTAGGCGATTACGGGGTCGCCGCTAAGCCCTCGAGTGGGAGGATTGCTCTCCACTCGGAATGTTTTCAACTTAGGCAATTACGGGGTCGCAGCTAAGCCCCCGAGTGGGAGGATTGCTCTCCACTTGGAATGTTTTTAGCTTAGGATATTACAGGGTCGCAGCTAAGCCCCCGAGTGGGAGGATTGCTCTCCACTCGGAGTTTTTTTAACCTAGGC
>NC_057798.1:396521653-396522862 GCF_018294505.1 Triticum aestivum | reverse complement strand
TTAGGCGATTACGGGGTCGCAGCTAAGCCCCCGAGTGGGAGGATTGCTCTCCACTCGGAGTGTTTTTAACTTAGGTGATTACGGGGTCGCAGCTAGGCCCCCGAGTGGGAGGATTGCTCTCCACTCGGAATGTTTTTAACTTAGGCGATTACGGGGTCGCAGCTAAGCCCCCGAGTGGGAGGATTGCTCTCCATTCGGAATGTTTTTAACTTAGGCGATTACGGGGTCGCAGCTAAGCCCCGGAGTGGGAGGATTGCTCTCCACTCGGAGTGTTTTTAACTTAGGCGATTACGGGGTCGCAGCTAATCGCCCGAGTGGGAGGATTGCCCTCCACTCGGAATGTTTCTAACTTAGGCGATTACGAGGTCGCACCTAACACTACTAGGGAAAAGCCTATACACAGAATCTTACCAGTAGCATGCTTTAAAATAAGGCGCTGCTGCTATGTAGCAGTAGCGAGCTCAAGCTTAACTCGCTGCTGAAATAAATATAGCAGTAGCGCGCCCGTTCAAAGACGCGCTACTGATATAATTCCCACGAGGCCGTCGCGAGGCTACTTCTAGCAGCAGCGCATTATCATGAAGAGTGCTACTGCTATGTAGCATAGTAGCAGCGCATTTCACCAATAAGCGCTACTGCTAAGTTTACTACAAAAATTTAGTCCCACCTCGCTCCGTGAAGAGAGTTTCTACCACCTTAAATATGTTACTTCTCAAACTTTGACAAGCACTTGGTCTTCATTGAACTCTATGTGTAGAATTTGTGGCCGCAATATGAGTCTTCACCGGTTCCTAAACTGGTGAGGACTCATATTGACAAATCAGATTGTACACAAAAAGATCATTGATGATCAATATATTTTTGATACATTGAAGTCTATTTTTACATGCTGACACATAGCAGTAGCGCGTCTTTGTGAAAGGCGTTGCCGCTAGCTAGTTTAGCAGTAGCGTCTTTCTCTATAGCGCGCTACTGCTAAGCCATTCCATCTCCCACCCCCCTCTCCTCTATCCGATCCACTCACACTCACACACTCACTGGATCCCCTCTCAACCCCCCACGACGGTCCTCCCCCGTCGCCCCTCCTCCCTCTGCGCCGCCGTCACCTCCTCCTCCTTGCTGGACTCGGTACCGGCCTCCTCCTCCGTCCTCCCTCCACTCGCCACTGGCCGGCCCCTCCTCGCTCCGCCTTCCTCCTCTGTCCTCCCT